>NC_090266.1:264688267-264989737 GCF_040414725.1 Anabrus simplex | reverse complement strand
GTGTAATGAAAATGGTCCTTAATACAACAGTTATTACAAAGCCAGACTGAAAGGAAACTTCATGCAAAAAACTCCACTTGCGCGTGGTTTATGCTAATTGGTGACATAAATTCAATATGGTGCTGGCGAATACCGTTAATGTTTCAACATTCACATCTCCGGCTCTAATCAATACGGCACATCGTTATTCCTTAAAAGAAGCAAATATACAAGCTCGAAAAGGTAGATACAAATAAATTTAAATTTCTTGTACCTGAGACAGAACCGAATTCACGATAAGAGGATAGATAACCGTCTATGTTATTCAGTTAAATATAAGACACAAAGTAACAGTCAGAGGCGAAGGCCTCGTAAAATTCACCTTAAAAAGGAGCACAAATCTTGATAAACAGTGCTCTATTTGCTTGTGATTGCAGTAAATATATTATTACTACTACTACTACTACTACTATTATATTATTATTACTATTATTACTATATTAATAATAGTATATTATTTCACGTCCTACAGCTGAGTGGTGAACATCTTTTCCCTTCGAAACACGGAGGCTATGGTTCGATTCACGGGAAGGTCGAGGGATTTAAATTGTGAAGGTTTAATTCCTTCGGTTGAGGGGCTGGGTTTGTACTGTCCCCATTATTGCTGCATCTCACACACCACACACAATACTATCCTTCACCACATTAACACATTAATACGAACTTCAATCAATCAATCAATCAATCAATCAATCAATCAATCAATCAATCAATCAATCAATCAATCAATCAATCAATCAATCAATCAATCAATCAATCAATCAATCAATCAATCACTACGGATCTGCATTTAGGGCAGTCACCCAGGTGGCAGATTCCCCATGTGTTGTTATCCTAGCCATTTCTCAAATGATTCCAAAGAAATTGGAAATTTATTGAACATCTCCCTTCGTAAGTTATTCCAATCGCTAACTCCGCTTCCTATAAGCGAATATTTGACCCAATTTGTCCTCTTCAATTCCAACTTTTTCTTCATATTGTGATCTTTCCTACTTTTAAAGGCACCACTCAGACTTACTCGTCTCCTGATGTCATTCCACGCCATCTCTCCACTGACAGCTCGGAACGTACCACTTAGTCGAGCAGCTCTTCCCCTTTCTCCTAAGTCTTCACAGCCCAAACATTGCAACATTTTTTAACGCTACTCTTTTGTCGGAAATCAACCTGAACAAATCGAGCTGCTTTTCTTCGGATTTTTTCCAGTTCTTGAATCAAATAACGCTGGAACCATGCCGTAGTTGGGGTTTTACCAGAGACTTATATGCCCTCTCATTTACATCCTTACTACAACCCCTAAATACCCTCACAACTCTGTGCAGAGATCTGTACCCTTTATTTACAATCATATTTATGTGATTACCTCAATGATGATCTCTCCTTATATTAAGACCTAGGTACTTACAATGATCCCCAAAGGGAACTTTCACTCCATCAATGTAGTAAGTAAAACTGAGAGGACTTTTCCTATTTGTGAAACTCACAACCTGATTTTTAACCCCGTTTATCATCATACCATTGCCTACTGTCCATCTCACAACATTATCGACGTCATTTTGCAGTTGCTCACAATCTTGTAAATTATTTATTACTCTATACAGAATAAAATCATCTGCGAAAAGCCTTATCTCTGATTCCACTTCTTTACACATATCATTGATATATATAAGAAAACATAAAGGTCCAGTAATTCTGCCTTGAGGAATTCCCCTCTTAATTATTACAGGGACAGATAAAGCTTCGCCTACTCTAATTTTCTAAGTTCTATTTTCTAGAAACATAGCCAGCCACTCCTTCAGTCACTCTTTTGTCAAGTCCAATTGCACTCATTTTTGCCAGTAGTCTCCCATGATCTACCCTATCAAATGCCTGAGATAGGTCAATCGCGATACAGTCCATTTGACCTCCTGAATCCAGGGTATCTGTTATATCTTGCTGGAATCCTACAAGTTGAGCTTCAGTGGAATAACCTTTCCTAAACTCAAACTGCCTTCTATCAAATCAGTTATTAATTTCGCAAACACTTCTAATATAATCAGAACGAATGCTTTCCCAAAGCTTACATGCAATGCATGTCAAACTGACTGGCCTGTAATATTCCCTTACACGGCAGACGATGTCCTCCTTCGTCATTGGATTTGTCTTACAAGGCCTGCAACAGGCTAGCAAAGGCTACACGAAATAATAATAATAATAATAATAATGCGTCGCCGGAAACCCTCAATGTATTATTATTATTATTATTATTATTATTATTATTATTATTATTACTATTATTATTATTATTATTATTATTATTATTATTATTATTATTATTATTATTATTATTGCATCATGTTCCGGGCGTAGGACAACGTTTCAACAGCTACTTGGTAGATGCAATATTCTGAGCGTCATTGGGATCTTTATTGACGTATCTGTAAACCAGCTAGGATTTAAATGTTTCTTAGTCCTATCCTGCGCAACATTTACAGCAATTTTATGTGCAGTTAGTCCGATATAGACTTCACCGCACAATGCAAAAACGGTACAAGAGGCAGTAAGTGAGACCCATCTCAAAAACACAGTAGGCCCTACTATTTTATGTAGAGCGGAGTCCAATATTCCAGTAATTTTTACAAAGTGTTAATGGAGGTGCGGTTAGTTTCGCGTAGCTATGCGCTTGCATTCAGGGGATGGTAGGTTCGAATCCCACCGTCGGCAGCCGGTTAGATAGTTTTCCGTAGTTCCCCATTTTCACACCAGGAAATGCTGTGACTGTACCTTAATTAAGGCCATGGCTGCTACCTTCCTAATCCTAGACCTTTCCCATCCTGCGTCGCCGGAAACCCTCAATGTATTAGAGTGACTAGCATTTTTTTAAGAAAGTAGTTCATAGTATGAAGACCAGATGGCAGCTGCGAGCTGTTGCTGGTGTCTTACCAGTACATACTACACAGATGCAGTAGGAGCGGTGACTAATGTGCCGTGATTCGGATCACTGTATCGATTCAGTAACTTGAAGGGAATCAAATGAATCGATTCAGTAAAATGAATCGAATATCCCATCACTACTGTACGGGTCAAACCATAGCCACACCTTTAGCTGCCGATAGAGAATTGCGCACCTGATTAGTTCAGGAGGCCATTTTTGACAGAGAAGTTGGGGGATTCGGTAGATGCAGAGTGGGTTTCGGCCCTTGGGTTTCGTCCCTCAAGAGGCCACGGCTTGCCCGTGGTCCACCAGCTCTGTACTCTGACCGGCCAACCGAGCTCTACCGTGGCTCTACGCCTCTGCATTCTGGAGACGGGCCTGGGGCACAGTGCCGGACTTTGCGCCTGGCCCCACCCATCGGCTGTCCTGAAAATGTTTTCCGTGGTTTTCCATTCTCCTGCACTAAGGCGAATGCCGGGACAGTTCGTAGTATAGGCCACGGCCGCCCACCCCCTCACCCTCTCCGCACATCTCCCTCACCGTAACAAATCTCCCGGCCTGAGAGACGGCGTCGCCGTTTAAGAGGCCCGCCTCCCCGTTCAGGGAAGGTATGAAAACGTGTAGTAGGAATAGTAGTAGTAGCAGAAAAGGGTGGTGCGGGTATCATAGAAAACGTGATCGATTAGGACCAATTACAGACATGTAAATTCACCGCCATTTTGCATAGTCTCATCACATCGTAATTGATAGAAACGGGTTTTTCACAGTATTTTATAATGTACGGTACGCAAAAGCTGTACTGCAGATACGATAACTTACGCCATGTAATTACTACCGTCACAGCGTTCATAAAACTGGATCATAAGGCTATAACACATCAGTAAATATACGAAGCGAGAACTTTCGCTCTCCGCGTGAATACAGAGTTGTAAGAGGGAGACGTTCCAGCAGAAAGCAGCTGTGTGGAATTAGGCATGTTAGATGCATCTCGATAAGCAACAGCGGGCAGTGAGGATTCGAAACCTTATTCAATCATGCCTTTTTGATTTTGATTTGGTGCTCTTCCAGACATCCTTTACGAAGACTTCAATTTTATGAAGTCTCGGATATTCTTCTAAAGAAGTTATAATAAACCGACATAATAATTATTACCACGTAAGCACCGAATACGGACAAATTATTTGTGAATACCAGCTTAAAAATTATGCTGGACTCATTTAACCAAGTAATAGGTGCATTCGTCCGCCTCTGTGGTGTAGTGGTTAGTGTGATTAGCTGCCATCCCCGGAGGTCCGGGTTCGATTCCCGGCTCTGCCATGAAATTTGTAAAGTGGTACGAGGGCTGGAAAGGGGTCCACTCAGCCTCGGGAGGTCAACTGAGTAGAGGTGGGTTCGATTCCCACCTCAGCCATCCTGGAAGTGTTTTTCCGTGGTTTCCCACTTCTCCTCCAGGCAAATGCCGGGATTGTACCTAACTAAAGGCCACGGCCGCTTCCTTAAATCTTCCTTGTCTATCCCTTACAATCTTCCTATCCCCCGCAAGGCCCCTGTTCAGCATAGCAGGTGTGGCCGCCTGGGCGATGTACTGGTCATCCTCCTCGGTTGTATCCCCGACCCAGTGTCTGAAGCTCCAGGACACTGCCCTTGAGGCGGTAGAGGTGGGACCCTTCGCTGAGTCCGAGGGAAAAACCGACCCTGGAGGGTAAACAGATTAAGATAAGAAAAATATGTGCATACTCTACTCGTAGGGAATGGTTACACCTATCTGGGTTTAAGAGAGACATGATTATTCAGCTCGCTGAGGTGTTTGCAGCAAGTTAAACCCATCTATATATTCGAGTTCAGAACTTGTAACATACAAGATCAGTTTCGAAGCGATAGCGTAGATTATTCCATTAATACAGAGATTTTACACTTATTCCTCGTCGGCTGGAGTGGCTACATGTATTAATCGCAGCCAGCATATGAATTTTCGGACGAATTCAGAGTTCGAATCTAGCTACGAGTTTTTTATTTTTACTTTTATACTCTTAAGGCATTCGTAGTTTAAGTTTAACTTATTAAGCTTTAACTTCTTGAAGTCTCAAAAGTCACTTTTCACCTATAGAAAGAAAGCATACATGCGATTTTTGTATGGCAAACGGCTATAACCAATGAAGCGCACTGCACTTATTGTCAGCATTATGACAAACACATTCAACCAAACAACTGCGCACGTTCGACTCGAAGATGACTGGACTTCATATGTAGGGCACATGAAACAGCACATAGTAATCTTTACAGCAAAGTGCAGGCAGGTTCCATTACACACGCTGCAGCAAGCAAGAATGACTCACCACTACCGTACTCAGATATGCATTAACGAAGGAAGTGGTCATTTTGAACATTTCCTTCGTTAATCGAATGTCCATTCACAAGCCATAGCTTATTATACTGCAAACAGCTCCTTTAAGTGCTACTTAGAAATGAACATAACAGGGCACCTGCAACATGAGAACGGATCATGATTTAGATTTGTCTTCAACAACGCGACTCACACGAACATTTAACGCCGATGACCTTGCTGTTAGGCCCCTTTAAACAACAAACAACACAACGGAAAACGGACATTTAACAACGAAATAAATATCCGTCCTATATAGGACTCGAACCTCCAAGTAACGAGCACCGCTTTCCTCCTCTAAGTTCGAGCACGCTCGACTATCACGAGCTGTCGTTTGCCACCGTTATATCAACACTACTTCTAGTCATTCAGCAATCATATTCTCTGTACATGAACTTTCGCTGATACAGAATTTTCACGATTCTTTATAATCATTCGGTGTTTTATCGTTAGTGTTGATTTCGTTGACACAAATAAACGAATTATAGAAAGCGTAGTAAGACCAGACATCGCTGTGAACAACCAAGGTCAGTACTTTTAGGTTAGGCTATAATCTACGGGTTGCAGAAAACTGAGTGAATAGGAGCAACTGTACCACTCGGTACACTGACATGACCCACACCACTGAATGAAATGGAGACAACGGAACCACACTGCGGACACTGCCACTAGTGCGACAAACGTTTATGAATGTTAACATGAATTCCCCTGGCACAACAGCCCCGAAGCGACCGCTGCTCAACTCGAAAGCCTGCAGATTTCAAGGTGTTATGTGGTTAGCACGACGAATCTTTTTGTCCATTATTCTTGGCTTTCTAGACCGGAGACACTATTTCACCGTCAGATAGCTCCTCAGTTGTAATAATGTAGGTTGAAAGAACCTCGGAACCAGCACTCAGATCTTCGTAAAAATCTTTGTCCTGGTCGTGAATCGAACCCAGGGCCTCCGAGTACGAGGCAAGGAGGTACACTAGCCCTACGCCTCGGGGCTAGCCTGTGAATATGATATTTTAAATTTATTTCATCCATTTACCGTCCAGGGTTGGTTTTTCTCCGGACTCAGCGAGGGATCCCCCTTTTCCCACCTCAAGGTCAGTGTCCTGTAGCGTGAGATATTTGGTCGGGGATACAACTGGGTAGGAGGACTAAGCTTTTCCCAGGCAGCTTCACTTGCTATGCTGAACGAGCCCCTTGTTGGGTGTGAGATGATTGGAAGGGACAGGCAAGGAAGAGGAAGGAAGTGGCCGTGGTCTTAAGTTAGTTCTATCCCAGCATTTTCCTAGAGAAGAAGTTGAAAACCACGGAAAATCACTTCGAGGATAGCTGAGGTGGGAATCGAACCCACCTCTACTCAGTAGATCTTCCGAGGCAGATTTGACGCCGTCCCAGCCCTCGTGCCACTGTTTCAAATTTCGTGCAGAGCCGGGAATCTAACCCGGGCCTCCGCGGGTAGGAGTTAATCACACTAACCACTACACTTCAGACGCGGACAGTAATAATAATAATAATAATAATAATAATAATAATAATAATAATAATAATAATAATAATAATAATAATAATAATAATAATCAGTAGCGGTGCCTGACAGTAAATAGCATAATCTGACCTATTCCAGAAATGATTTGAAGAAATAAAAGCAAATACTTTATTTGAATTTAATGTACTACTGAAAAGCGCACACAGCAAATCTGGATAACGAAGGCGTACTTTGCAAACAGATGTTTCTTGTTCTCGAAAAGGAAACGGGATGAGCTGAGTGTGTTCAGCCTTCCCTGGTCACAAGATCTTGAGTTAGGGTTCTCTAGAGAGAAAACTAGCGCATCTCACGGCTAATTCACAAAATATATATCTGCTTAATTTTAAGTAAAATTTCAAGTAAGAGTCTTACATTTCATATACCACTCCTCTAGATTCAAATATTATTTAGATTATACCTTCCTTCAACAGAAACATAACTACGGGAGATAGTGCAGACATCAATTAGATTCGGTTGATTTTTAAATAAGATGTTTCGAATGTCTGTCTTTCGAGCAAAATGCTGATTTGAAAGCAAGAATAGACGTTCATGAATTTTTTTAAATGCACCCGATCGTTTCAGGAAACATTGTGTAAGAAATTTCCGTGGCTGGCAGAGAACAAAAGAACAAACATGTAATTCCTATTATTATTATTATTATTATTATTATTATTATTATTATTATTATTATTATTATTATTATTATTATTCATCTGTTTACCCTCCAGGTTCGGCTTTTCCCTCGAACTCAGCGAGGGATCCCACCTCTACCGCCTCAAGGGCAGTGTCCTGGAGCTTCACTCTCTTGGTCGGGGGATACAACTGTGGAGTATGACCAGTACCTCGCCCAGGCGGCCTCACCTGCTATGGTGAACAGGGGCCTTGTAGGGGGATGGGAAGATTGGAAGGGATAGGCAAGGATGAGGGAAGGAAGCGGCCGTGGCCTTAAGTTAGGTACCATCCCTGGAGGTGAAGTGGGAAACCACGGAAAACCACTTCGAGGATGGCTGAGGTGGGAATCGAACCCACCTCTACTCAGTTGACCTCCCGAAGCTGAGTGGACCCCGTTCTAGCCCTCGTACCACTTTTCAAATTTTGGGACAGAGCCGGGAATCGAACCCGGACCTCCAGGGGTGGCAGCTAATCACGCTAACCACTACACCACAGAGGCGGCTATTATTATTATTATTATTATTATTATTATTATTATTATTATTATTATTATTATTATTATTATTATTATTACGTTAAAGGTCAAGTTCCATTCCGGGTTATGCGTATAATGTTCCCATACTTCACAACTGATGATGATGATGATGATGATGATGATGATGATGATGATGATGATGATGATGATAACACGCGTTTACCCCAATTACGTAGAAAACCATTTGAACAAAAATATAGATCGCAAACTAAAGCGTATTACCGTACATACGACGCTGATGTGGCTCGTAAGGAGAAGACTCCACTTTGAAATGTCTTAGAGCCCTGCAAGGCTCTGCCATGAGCTTAAAACCATTAACCCACTCAGACATGATTTCTCCCCACAGTGGGAAGAATTAGATTTCAACTATGCTTACAAACTGCACTTAATGTCTTGTTCTACTTCCTCGAAGTACACATGGATAGTTTTCAAAACCAGAGTGAAAAGTCGTAAAATGAGAAGACTATTCAGGAAATTATACAAAAACTATGTACGTTATAGTGAACACTAACATTGGTAGGATACATCACTCTGTCTATTCGTCACCCAGCTCTGTTTCACGAACGGAAGCTATCGATCATTGGTCTTAATCTTCGTCTCCATAGCGTCCACGATCAATAAATATTAAATACATGGAAATAAAAATATTATTGAACCTGTTTATTCATAAATAAACTGTAGTATTAGTATAATGAATTGGTGACGCTTTGGACTATCGTATTTTTCCCCACTGAATACCTGAAAGCTTGAGAAATGGATTCATTAGTCTATTCCATTAAGAATATGTTTTTAAAGTTACTGCATCTAATTATGTAAATACCTCCATTGGGCTACATACAGGTTATTACTGTCGTGTGCTGGTGCACTGTTGAATGATAGTACCAGTATCCGACAATAGCTGTGTGCTTCTCATGTATCTGAAGCAGTGCTTCAGGCCATTAACATACAGCAGACTGTCCTAAAGTAAATGTTTAATATTAGTCTGTTTATACTAGTTGATATTTCAATAACACGGGAATATACCTATATATTACAATTAAAATGGCTTTGACTGAAAAAATTTGCGTCAGTGTATAATTGACCTTAAAGGTCATCATGAGCAGCTCAATTTCAATTATTTTTTAGAGTAGTCTTGCTTAACATCTTTCAACTTGTGTCAATACCTCTTTTTTTACGTCGTACTGACACAGACAGATCTTATGGCGACAATGGGATATCACAAGGGTAGGACTGTAAAGGAACCGAATGCGGCATAAAATAACGGTACAACACCACCATTTGTTTGGTGTGAAAATGGAATCTTCAGGGCAGTTTGAACCCACTACCTCCCGAATACAGTCAGACAGCTACGTGACTCACACCGCGTAGCTACTCGCTCGGTTGCGTCAATATCTAGCCATATTGACCACTCTCTAAGCATACGTCCGATTTTAAAATAACAGGCTCAATTATATCTGAAACATACGGACAAGAGAGACTAAAAATCTAGGATAAAATAAAGAGAACTCTAAAGAAAATCGAAGGACAAAGTAATAAAAGTCTCCACAGTCTTCTTCTTCCTCTTCGTACTGGCATTTTCCCAATTCATTCGGGTTGGCAGTGTGTGTGTGTGTTTTTAAGCCCAATTTTACGGCCGAATGCCCTTCCTGAAACCAACCCCATTGGGAGCGATGTATTCACTACTGCGTGTTTCTGAGGAGGTTAGTAGTGCGATATATTGTATTTAAATGAAGATGAGTGTTAACACAAACACCCAGTCCCGAGCCATTGAAATTAGCCAGACGCGACTGAAATTATCGACTCGGTCGCAAATCGAACCCGGAACCCTGTGAATCGAGTGCCAATACGCTGACCATTTAACCCAGGACCAGAACATATCCACAGTAAATTGCAATAATTCAAACTCTTGTTCTTTTCCGACCCCGACGGTATTATAGCATTCGAGGCCTAGGAAGTCTCTTATTTTCACGCCTTTCGTGGCCCTTGTCTTTCATTGGCCGATACCTTCATTTCTCGAAGTGTCCGATCCCTTCCCTTTTTATCTGGGGGCAGTCTGAATCATAGAATTTCATTATGCATCCTTCCATGACTGTCGGCGACGACCAGAACGTTCCTGTTCGTTGTTGCACTGGAATTCTTTTTTACTTACTTTTCCTCCGGTAATGTACTTTACTTCTTTGCAGTGTACTCTTCTCTTTCTAATTCAATATTCTCACTTTCCAACTCACACTGAACGCTAAATTTATTTGACACTTCAGCCGGATGAAGAAGCAAGTTTTAAAAAGTAGATATTTAGGACATATTTTAAAATTACAATTTGTTTTACATCGCACCGACGCAAATAGGTCCTGGCGACGATTAAAGACGAAAGGCTTAGGAGTCGGAAGGAAGCGGCCGTGGCCTTAATTAAGGTGCAGCCTTTTGTCTGGTGTGAAAAAACCATCTTCAGGGCTGCCAACAGTGAGGTTCGAATGGCTTCATTTTAGCAGTAGTCCTAGGCTAATGTCGACGTGGATTTGAAGCTAAATAACGTTTTATTTTCTCAGCTTATCATTGAGGAATTTTAGTCAATTTATTTCACACTGTACTTCTTTCAAATCGTTCGGTAAGATCCTGATTATTTTCACTTTGTCTTCAATATCGACTCGCAAATAATCACACGAGCTCTCCCGTTCTCCACTTTGACCTGCGCTACTATTATACAACATGGCGGCCGATTCCATACAATGATGACATGACAGAAAATTGCTATTTTTAACAACAAAGTTCGATGAAACTCATTCTTAAAGATGGGCTACCATACAGAATATGACTTACACTGGATTACGTTCCTTATTGCTGGGGCTGTAGCTTAATTAAGGCCACGACCGCTTCCTCCCCACTCCAAGCCCTTCCCTGTCCCATCGTCGCCGTAAGACCTATCTGTGTCGGTGCGACGTAAAGCAACTAGCAAAAAAACGTTCCTTATTCTTTTCATGTTCAATCTCCATTTATTAACAGCCAATTTGAAAGAAAAGCGTGAACCATATTGTACACCTGACACTTCACTTGCCACCATATTGAAAATAAAGTTTCTCACATCATTCGCAGCCTCTTCCTCTCTGGAGACATAATGCAAGGACCTCAACTCTACCAAGTAAACAGCAAATTCGAGAAAAATATAGTCTAAAATCTTGGCGACTTCAGCCAAAAGGTTTCTAGAGAAATATTTCCACAATTACACAGGTTGGCTGCCAAAATCTTTAGTATGTTACGCACTTCCGTATATGTGAAGAAAGCTGATTTTTCGAATGAAAATATGCAAATGTCAGATCCGTTCTTCGTGTCAGACATTCACCTTGGAAACATCCCGATACTAATCAGTGAGTAGAACCTCACTTCGAACATTCAGAAACTAATCCAACAAAAAAGATGGCAGACGTGTGAAAGCCAGCCTTGGATAAATGCGACAAATACGCTAGCATTTGAATTGCGTGCCACTTGGTGTTATAATTATTTAATCTTTCGGTCTGGAACAGATCCATCAAACGTCTTTAAATATAATATTCGCCCTATTTCATTATGTCCAATGTACACTGTTGAACAATTGAATTAGGAATACCTGGCTAGTAGCGACCAGCAACTCCTTTCGCCCTAACGATAGCGGCGATACGGTGGGGCGTGAACTTCACAAGATGCCAGAAGCATTTGGGAACCTTACTGATCCATGGCCGCTGGACAGCTTCCCATACTGTGGGGAGAATGTTCGGAGCAGGGCCCAAAGAACAACAGCACCCTAGATGTGCTATATAAGATTGAGGTCGGGTGATCTTGAGAGCTAAGCAAAAGTCCTCACGTCCGTGAAAGCTTCGTCGAAACAATCGGTCACAATTCGGGAGAAATTCGTCGGCGTATTGTCATGCTGTAGGTACAGGCTTCTTGAAGGGTAATAATAATGGCGTATGGCCTACGGAGAGGCCTGATGCAGGTCTTTTTCTAGTAGACGGCCTATTAGGCGACCTGCATGTCTGTGAAGATAAGGGCCCTACCTAGGATGATTTCTAATGTTGAATACGCCACACAAACCCACCCCTCGAGCCATTGGAATTAACCAATTAAGGTTAAAATCCCCGACCAGGCCGGTAATCGAACCCGGGACCCTCTGAACCGAAGGCCAGTACGCTGACCATTCAGCCTACGAGTCGGACTCTTGAAGGGTGCTCGAGGTGAACAAATGGGTAGACATTATCTGACGATGAGGGACGTTTGTGGATGTACAAGGAGTTGCATTATATCCCGTGTGAACGGTCCCCGTGCTATTACATTCACCCTATGTGGTATATAGGATTGAGGTCGGGTGATCTTGAGAGTCAAGCAAAAGTCCTCATGTCCGTGGAAGCTTCGTCGAAACAATCGGTCACAATTCTGGAGCCATTCGTCGACGTATTGTCATGCTGTAGGTACAAGTTTCTTGAAGGGTGCTCAAAGTGAACAAATGGGTATACATTATCTGACGATGAGGGGCGTTTGTGGATGTACAAGGAGTTCCATTTTATCCCGTGTGGACGGTCCCCGTGTTATTAAATTCACCCGACCTACAACAGCACCATTTTGAAAAAAAAAATACAGGTATCTCTATTTCAATTGTTCATCAGTGTACTGTTGAAGGGGAGCCTCCGTGGCTCAGACGGCAGCGCGATGGCCTCTCACCGCTGGGTTTAGTGATTCAAATTCCGGTCACTCCATGTGAGATTTGTGCTGGAAAAAGCAGAGGTGGGGCAGATTTTTCTCCAGTTTTCCCTGTCATCTTTAATTCCAGCAACACTATCCGATATCCTTTCATTTCTCAGTCATTAATCATTGCTCCAGAGGAGTGCGACAGGCTTGGTCAGTCCCTATCTTCGCCGGTAGATGGAGGCTTCATTCATTCCATTTCTGGCCCGGACGCATGACTGGAAACAGGCTGTGGATATTATACATTTTGTACTGTTGAAATGTTCATTGCGTTTGTTACTCCCATGAGTTTTGCACTGAGTTCGAACTGAATAAATTGTCATGACTCGTAATCCAACATTCTAATTTACAAACGTAACTTATCTAGGATTTATTTAAATGTCGCAGCTCGTGTTGCACGTACGTTATGGAAACATTTTCATGGCATGCATAGGAAGGAGACAGTTGTTCGCCGGCAGGACAAGCATGGGCGACTGCTGGCCGTAGCTGTTGACTTAGAACAGTCCAGTTGTGCAGGTCTGATTTAAACACCAACAAACAACATCAATTTTAACACCCACATTCCCTACTTCACCGATAATATCAACTCTTCATTACAAAGTACTACGTCTTTGAGCGTTCAGGCTGCTCGTCCACTGGAAGAGACTACGTGCTACAACGATGTCACGCAAGTACGTCCGTAGTAGAGCGACTGATTCCAACGCAAAGAGAGTGCAGGAAACCAGCGTCTATTGCAAACGACAATTGTATGGTAATTTTCCAAATGCGTCGTAACAAACACGGTGTTAAAATAATACGTTCTGTTGATTTGCGACACATCTTTTGTGCGGATTACTAAATTTGAAAGAAAATAATAATAATAATAATAATAATAATAATAATAATAATAATAATAATAATAATAATAATAATAAAATATAATAATATTAATATTATTATTATTATTATATTTGCTTTGCGTCCCACTAACTACTTTTACGGTCTTCGGAGACGCCGAGGTGCCGGAATTTAGTCCCGCAGGAGTTCTTTGACGTGCCAATAAATCTACCGACACGGGACTGTCGTATTTGAGCACCTTCAAATACCACCGGACTGAGCCAGGATCGAACCTGCCAAGTTGGGGTTAGAAGGCCAGCGCCTTAACCGTCTGAGCTACTAAGCCCGGCAAATTTGAAAGAAGAAAAAAACGCTTAAAATATATCAATATGTAGAGACTGGTTTAAATTAGACAGCAAAGGTTTGTACTTCTGTTTAACTCGTTTTTAGGTCAGTTTTGTTGATTGATGGGTACCTTCAGGTAGTATTGGGTTTACCCAACGCCTGCGTTTTACGAGTTTGCATCCGATGTCTCGCCTGGTAGGGCCTATCAAAATGTAAAGAGAATGCTCATCATCCACTTGGTTTCCTAACAACGTTTCAACGCCTACTACAGACACTGGTACAGACGTCACATGACACTCGCGCGAAGTCGCCTGAAGTCGGCTGTGGCCGCGCATAGTCACTTATACTGGACGAGCAGCCTCAGACTGCAAGCTTCCGTGCCTGACCAATGCACCTCCACTGTCCTTTATTTCCAACTATACGGCACCTGATTCTACACCGTTTACCTTGAAATATTTAAGAGCGGAGCCTAACCATCGTCTTTTTTGTCTCCCTTTCTTTTCTTATCCCTCAAAGCCAAGTCCATTATTTTCGTAGGTAGCCTATCCTTTCCCCTTCGCCTCACATGACTCCACCACCGAATCTGGTTCACACGCACAGCTTTATCCATCCCGCCCTCCTACCATAATTTTTGTCTGCTTTTGCGAACAATGATTCTCACTTTTTTGTATCTGTTACTTCCTTTCTACCATGTTTTCAACGAAATGTGAATGTGTTTTTATACTGAATGAACACATTTCCTGTACCTTTGAAGTCCATCAAAATAAAATTCTACTTGAAGCATACAAGAGATAACTACACATCAAATATAAGTATCCATATCAATATTTACTTAGTAAGTTAGACAAGCATTAATGTGAAGGTATCAAAAAAATGCTGTCTACTGTTGATGTTTTTATATGCTTTGATCTTCCTACAAAGCTCTGGTAATCAGAGGAATTCAATAAACTGAGCGAAGAGATTATTTCTGAGTAATATCTCACAGGCCCTAGGGCTAACTTAAACGAGGAAGTATGTCACCTTTCTACCGCAACTTCTTTCCACGCCTTGTTTCGGTGTAGCGAGGGATCTAAATATTTCATTCATACTGTAAATTCACTTCATGGTCACAATTAAATTTAACATATTTTATTCACCTACTTTTATCTATATATATAAAATAACTTGTCCTGACTGACTGACTGACTGACAGACTGACTGACTGACTGACTGATTCATCATCGCCGAGCCAAAACTACTGGACATAAAGAAATGAAATTTTGGGGATATATTCATATTAAGATGTAGGTACTCGCTAAGAGAGAATTTTTGGATATTCCGTCGCTAAGGGGGTGAAAAGGGGGGTGAAATTTTAAAATGAGTGTATCTATATCTCAAAACTTTAAAAGTTTACAGCTGTAAAAATTGGTATTTAGAATCTTCTTTAAAAATAAGGAAACACGTATTTTTTTGTTTTCAGAAAATCCCAATAGGAGGGATGAAAAAGGGTGAAAATGGGGGAAAATGGGTTGAATGCCTTTAATCAGGATACCGGTACTTATATCTCAGAAACTGAAGATATTACAGACCTGAAAATTGGTACTTTTGATCTCTTTTAAAAATAAAGAAGCACGTATTTTTTTGTTTTTGTAAAATCCAATTAATGGGAGGGTGAAAAGGGGGTGAATTTTTAAAATGAGTGAATCTATATCTCCAAACTTTTAAAGTTTGCAGATGTAAAAATTGGTATTTAGAATCTTCATTAAAAATAAAGAAACACGTATTTTTTTTGTTTTCGGAAAATCGCAACAGGAGGAGTGAAAAGGGGTGAAAAATGGGTTGAATGCCTTTAATGAGGCTACTTATATCTCAGAAACTGAAGATATTATAGACCTGAAAATTGGTGTTTGGGATCTCCTTTAAAAATAAAGAAACACGTATTTTGATGTTTCTGGAAAACCCAATTAAGGGGGGGGTGAAAAGGGGGTAATATTTTAAAATGATTGTATCTATATCTCAAAACTTTTAAAAGTTAAAGATGTAAAAATTGGTATTTAGAATCTCCATTAAAAATAAAGAAACACGTATATTTTGTTTTCGGAAAATCGTAATAGGAAGGGTGGTAAAGGTTGAAAAAGGGGTCGAATGCATTTCATGAGTCTACTTATATTTCACAACCTGAAGATATTACAGACCTGAAAATTGGTGTTTGGGATCTCCTTTTAAAATAAAGGAACACGTATTTTTGTTTGTGGAAAATCTAATTAATGGGGGGGGGGGTTGAAAAGGGGGTGATTTTTAAAAATGAGTGTATCTATATCTCAAAACTTTTTAAGTTTATAGATGTAAAAATTGGTGTTTAGAATCTCCTTTAATAATAAAAAAACACGTATTCTTTTGTTTTCGGAAAATCCCAATAGGAAGGGTTTAAAAGGGTGAATAATGGGTTGAATGCCTTTCATGAGGCTACTTATATTTCAGAACCTGAAGATATTACAGACCTGAAAATTGGTATTTTGGATCTACTTTAAAAGTAAAGAAACACGTATTTTTTCGTTTTTGGAAAATCCAAATATTGGGGGTGAAAAGAGGGGGTGAATTTTTTAAAATGAGTGTGTCTACATCTTAAAACTTTAAAATTTACAGATGTAAAAATTGTTAGTTAGAATCTCCTCTAAAAATAAAGGAACACGTATTTTTTTTTTTTTTTGTTTCCTGTAAATCCTAATAGGAGGGGTGTAAAAGGGTGAAAAATGGGTTGAATGCCTTTAATGAGGATACACATATCTCATAAACGAAAGATATTACAGAACTGATAATTTGCATATGGGATCTCCTTTAAAAATAAAGAAACACGTATGTTTTACTTTTTGGAAAAGCCAATTAATGGCGGTTAAACGGGAGTGACAAATTGGGGTGAATGTTTTGAAAGACTATATCTACAGAATATCTTGGAAACGTAAAATGTTACAGACGTAAAGAGTGGGTGTACATCTCCTGTAAATGTAAAGAAATATAGGTGATTTGTTTTTGGAAACTCCACTTAAGGGGAACTCAAAAGGGGTGAAATTTTAAAATGAGAATTTTTACAACGTATCTAAAAAAACTTAACATGTTACAGAAGTGAAAAATGGTACTTTTTAATCTCTATTAAACATAAAGAAACGTGTACTTTTAGTTTTCGGAAATCCACTTGGTTGGAGGGAGGGGGGGGGGGTAAAAGTGACTGAAAATGGTGATGAATTCTTTTAATTAGGCTACTGATATCTCAAAAATGAAGATGTTACAGACTGAAATTTGATATTTACAATCTGCTTTAAAAGTAAAGAAACACGTATTCTCGGAAAATCCAAAGAAGGAGGGGGGGGGGGGTGAAAGAATTGAAAAATTAATTGACTTAATTGTATGAGAATACATACATCTAATAAAAACTAAAGTTGTTACAGACGTGAAAATTCGTATTTGGACCTCCTTTAATAACAAAGAAGAACGCGTTTTGGTGGGGAAACCATCTTGGAGGGCGGGAGTGTAAAGGAGTTGAATTCCTTTCATGAGGACACATAAATCAAAAACTGAAGAAGTTAGAGTCGTGATAATTGGTATTTAGAAGATCCTTTACTATTAAAGAAACAAGTATTTTTTGCGGGAAAATTCACTTAGGGGAGGGGGGAAGGAGTGTGAAAGGAAGTGAAAGAAAGTGAATTAATTTTATGGGGATATTTACATCTCAAAACCGAAGGTAATAGACGTGAACATTGGTGTTTGGAATCTCCCTTAAACATAAAGAAACAAGCATTCTTTTAAATTTTTTGGTGGGGGGGGGGGTGGCGGTAAATAAACTTAACGGCGGTGGGGTGTAGAAGGAGGTGAGACCAATTGATTTTACTGTTATTAATGTACTTATAAGGATCCTCCGTTGCTCAAGCGGCAGCGCGCCGGCCTCTCACAGCTGGGTTCCGTGGTTCAAATCCCGGTCACCCCATGTGGCATTCGTGCTGCACAAAACGGAGGCGGGACAGGTTTTTCTCCGGATACTCCGGTTTTCCCTGTCATCAGCCATTACAGCAACACATAATAATAATAATAATAATAATAATAATAATAATAATAATAATAATATTCCGGACCGTCGTCAAATGCGCGGACCGCGCTGGAAACGGCTCCTGGACGGGTAATGACTAAGAATGCAGTCCGGCCGCGGGTTCAGTGCCACCAAGGCACCCAATATGACACCACGCCGGATCTCCTGAAGGATTTTATCCATATTAAAAATATTATAGGAAAAGATGGCAAAGATTTACGAACCCAACTGACCGGGAGAAATACCTGAGTCTAGCCCGGGAAGTACGAAATCGATTGCTGGAAAGGAAGATTTAAAAATGGGAGGAAACGTGCCGTAAAATCATAGAAAACCAGTCAGATCGGGAATTTTGGTGGATTCTCGCAGAAAACGAGTCAGATCGCGAATTTAGGCGGATTATAGATCTAAAACAATAAGCATTCAATTATAAATTTCAGTATAATACCGTAGCGAAGCACGGGTATCTTGCTAGTCTATATATATAAAATAGCTTGTCCTGACTGACTGACTGACTGACTGACTGACTGACTGATTCATCATCGCCGAGCCAAAACTACTGGACATAAAGAAATGAAATTTTGGGGATATATTCACATTATGATTTAGGTGCTCGCTAAGAGAGGATTTTTGGATATTCCTTCGGTAAGGGGGTGAAAAGGGGGGTGAAATTTTAAAATGAGTGTATCTATATCTCAAAACTTTAAACGTTTATAGATGTGAAAATTGGTATTTAGAATCTTCTTTAAAAATAAGGAAACACGTATTTTTTTTGTTTTCAGAAAATCCCAAATGGAGGGGTGAAAAAGGGGGAAAATGGGGGAAAATGGGTTGAATGCCCTTAATCAGGATACCGGTACTTATATATCAGAAACTGAAGATATTACAGACCTCAAAATTGGTACTTTTGATCTCTTTTAAAAATAAGGAAACACGTATTTTTTTGTTTTTGGAAAATCCAATTAATGGGAGGGTGAAAAGGGGGTGAATTTTTAAATGAGTGTATCTATATCTCAAAACATTTAAAGTTTATAGATGTAATAATTGGTATTTAGAATCTCCTTTAAAAATAAAGAAACACGCATTCTTTTGTTTTCGGAAAATCCCAATAGGAAGGGTGTAAAAGGGTGAAAAATGGGTTGAATGCCTTTAATGAGGCTACTTATATTTCAGAACCTGAAGATATTACAGACCTGAAAATTGGCATTTTGGATCTACTTTAAAAGTAAAGAAACACGTATATTTTTTCGTTTTTGGAAAATCCAAATATTGGGGGGTGAATTTTTTAAAATGAGTGCGTCTACATCTTAAAACTTTAAAATTTACAGATGTAAAAATTGGTAGTTAGAATCTCTTCTAAAAATAAAGGAACACGTATTTTTTTGTTTCCTGTAAATCCTACAAGGAGGGGTGTAAAAGGGGTGAAAAATGGGTTGAATGCCTTTAATGGGGATACATATATATCAGAAACGAAAGATATTGCAGAACTGAAGATTTGTATATGGGATCTCCTTTAAAAATAGAGAAACACGTAATTCTTAGTTTTTTGGGAAATCCAATTAATGGCGGTTAAACAGGAGTGACAAATTGGAGTGAATTTTTTTGAATGACTATATCTACAGAATATCTTGGAAACGTAAAATGTTACAGACGTAAAAAGTGGGTGTTTGGAATCTCCTGTAAATGTAAATAAACATAGGTGATTTGTTTTTGGAAACTCCACTTAAGGGGTACTCAAAAGGGGTGAAATTATAAAATGAGAATTTTTACAGTATATCTAAAAAAACTTAACATGTTACAGAAGTGAAGGTATTTCTTTTATCTCTATTAAACATAAAGAAACGTGTGTTTTTAGTTTTCGGAAATACCTCTTGGGTGGAGGGGGGTGGTAAAGTGACTGAAAATGGTGTTGAATTCTTTTAATTAGGCTACAGATATCACAAAAATGAATACGTTACAGACGTGAAATCTGATATTTGCAATCTGCTTTAAAAGTAAAGAAACACGTATTCTGGGAAAATCCAATGAAGTAGGGGGGGGGGGAAGAATTGAAAAATTAATTGCCTTAATTGTATGAGAATATATACACCTAATAAAAACTAAAGTTGTTACAGACGTGAAAATTCGTATTTGGATCTCCTTTAAAAACAAAGAAAAGCGCGTTTTGGTGGGGAAACCATCTTGGAGGGCGGGAGTGTAAAGGAGTTGAATTCCTTTCATGAGGACACATAAATCAAAAACTGAAGAAGTTAGAGTCGTGATCATTGGTATTTAAGATGATCATTTACTATTAAAGAAACAAGTATTTTTTGCGGGAAAATTCACTTGGGGGGGGGGGAGTATTGGGATATGAAGTGCAGAAAGTAAATTATTTTTATTGGGATACTTATATCTCAAAACTGAAGGTAATAGACGTGAACATTGGTGTTTGGAATCTCCCTTAAACATAAAGAAACAAGCATTCTTTTAATTTGGGGGGGGGGGGGGGCGGTAAATATACTTAACGGCGGTGGGGTGTAGAAGTAGGTGAGACCAATTGATTTTAGCTGTTATTAATGTACTTATAAGGATCCTCCGTTGCTCAGGCGGCAGCGCGCCAGCCTCTCACAGCTGGGTTCCGTGGTTCAAATCCCGGTCACTCCATGTGACATTCGTGCTGGACAAAACGATGGCGGGACAGGTTTTTCTCCGGATACTCCTGTTTTCCCTGTCATAAGCCATTCCAGCAACACATAATAGTAATAATAATAATAATAATAATAATATTCCGGACCGTCGTCAAATGTGCGGACCGCGCTGGAAACGGCTCCTGGACGGGTAATGACTAAGAATGCAGTCCGGCCGCGGGTTCAGTGCCGCCAAGGCACCCAATATGACACCACGCCGGATCTGCTGAAGGATTATATCCATATTAAACATGATTATAGGAAAAGATGGCAAAGATTTACGGACCCATCTGACCGGGAGGAATACCTGAGCCTAGCCCGGGAAGTACGAAATCGATTGCTGGAAAGGAAGATTGAAAAATGGGAGGAAACGTGCCGTAAAATAATAGAAAACCAGTCAGATCGGAAATTTTGGTGGATTCTCGCAGAAAACGAGTCAGATCGCGAATTTCGTCGGATTATATATCTAAAACAATAAGCATTCAATTGTAAATTTCAGTATGATACCGTAGCGAAGCACGGGTATCTTGCTAGTATATATATATAAAATAGCTTGTCCTGACTGACTGACTGATTCATCATCGCCGAGCCAAAACTACTGGACATAAAGAAATGAAATTTTGGGGATATATTCATATTATGATGTAGGTGCTCGCTAAGAGAGGATTTTTTGATATTCCTTCGCTAAGGGGTGAAAATGGGGGTGAAATTTTAAAATGAGTGTATCTATATCTCAAAACTCTAAAAGTTTACAGATGTAAAAATTGGTATTTAGAATCTTCTTTGAAAATAAGGAAACACGTATTTTTTTGTTTTCAGAAAATCCCAATATGAGGGATGAAAAAGGGTGAAAATCAGGGAAAATGGATTGAATGCCTTTAATCAGGATACCGGCACTTATATCTCAGAAACTGAAGATATTACAGACCTGAAAATTGGTACTTTTGATCTCTTTTAAAAATAAAGAAGCACGTATTCTTTTGTTTCTGTAAAATCCAATTAATGGGAGGGTGAAAAGGGGGTGAATTTTTAAAATGAGTGAATCTATATCTCCAAACTTTTAAAGTTTGCAGATGTAAAAATTGGTATTTAGAATCTTCAGTAAAAATTAAGAAACACGTATTTCTTTGTTTTCGGAAAATCGCAATAGGAGGAGTGAAAAGGGGTAAAAATGGGTTGAATGCCTTTAATGAGGCTACTTATATCTCAGAAACTGAAGATATTATAGACCTGAAAATTGGTGTTTGGGATCTCTTTTAAAAATAAAGAAACACGTATTTTTTGTTTTTCTGGAAAACCTAATTAAGGGGGTGAAAAGGGGGTAATATTTTAAAATGACTGTATCTATATCTCAAAACGTTTAAAGGTTATAGATGTAAAAATTGGTATTTAGAATCTCCATTAAAAATAAAGAAACACGTATATTTTGTTTTCGGAAAATCATAATAGGAAGGGTGGTAAAGGTTGAAAAAGGGGTCGAATGCATTTCATGAGTCTACTTATATTTCAGAACCTGAAGATATTACAGACCTGAAAATTGGTGTTTGGGATCTCCTTTAAAAATAAAGAAACACGTATTTTTCTTTTTGTGGAAAATCCAATTAATGGGGGGGTTAAAAGGGGGTGATTTTTTAAAATGAGTGTATCTATATCTCAAAATTGTTTAAGTTTATAGATGTAAAAATTGGTATTTAGAATCTCCATTAAAAATAAAGAAACATGTATTCTTTTGTTTTCGGAAAATCCCAATAGGAAGGGTGTAAAAGGGTGAATAATGGGTTGAATGCCTTTCATGAGGCTACTTATATTTCAGAACCTGAAGATATTACAGACCTGAAAATTGGTATTTTGGATCTACTTTAAAAGTAAAGAAACACGTATTTTTTCGTTTTTTGAAAATCCAAATATTGGGGGGTGAAGAGGGGGGTGAATTTTTTAAAATGAGTGTGTCTACATCTTAAAACTTTAAAATTTACAGATGTAAAAATTGGTAGTTAGAATCTCCTCTAAAAATAAAGGAACAAGTTTTTTTTTTGTTTTCTGTAAATCCCAATAGGAGGGGTGTAAAAGGGTGAATAATTGGTTGAATGCCTTTAATGAGGATACATATATCTCAGAAACTGAAGATATTACAGAAGTGAAAATTTGTATATGGGAGCTCCTTTAAAAATAAAGAAACACGTATTTTTTGTTTTTGGAAAATCCATTTAATGGCGGTTAAACAGGAGTGACAAACTGGGGTGAATTTTTTGAAAGACTATATCTACAGAATATCTGAGAAACGTAAAATGTTACAGACGTAAAAACTGGGTATTTGGAATCTCTGTAAATGTAAAGAAAGATAGGTGATTTGTTTTTGGAAACTCCACTTAAGGGGAACTAAAAAGGGGTGAAATTTTAAAAAGAGAATTTCTACAGTATATCTCAATAACTTAACATGTTATAAAAGTGCAAAATTGTATTTTTTATCTCTATTAAAAATAAAGAAACGTGTATTTTTAGCTTTCGGAAATACCACTTGGGTGGAAGGTTGGGGGGGTAAAAGTGACTGAAAATGGTGTTGAATTATTTTAATTAGGCTACTGATATCTCAAAAATGAAGATATTACAGACGTGAAATTAGACATTTGGAATCTGCTTTAAAAGTATAGAAACACGTATTATCGGAAAATACAATGAAGGTGGGGGGGGGATGAAAGAATTGAAAACTTAATTGACTTAATTGTATGAGAATACATACATCTAATCAAAACTAAAGTTGTTACAGACGTGAAAATTGGTATTTGAATCTCCTTAAACAAAGAAAACGCGTTTGGAGGGGACCATCTTGGGGAGCGAGAGTGAAAAGGAGTTGAATTCCTTTCATGAATACATGTAAATCAAAAACTGAAGAAGCTAGAGTCGGGATAATTCCTATTTAGAAGATCCTTTACTATTAAAGAAACAAGTATTTTTTGCCGGAAAATTCACTTACGGGTGGGGGGAAATGTGAAAAGAAGTGAAAGAAAGTGAATTATTTTTATGGGAATACTTACATCTCAAAACTGAAGGTAACAGACGTGAACAATGGTGTTTGGAATCTCCTTTCAACATAAAGAAACACGCCTTCTATTATTTATTTTTTGGTGGGGGGTAAATTAAGTTAACGGCGGTGGGGTGAAAAAAGGAGGTGAGACCAATTGATTTTACTGTTCATAATGTACTTATAAGGAGCCTCCGTTGCTCAGGCGGCAGCGCGCCGGCCTCTCGCAGCTGGGTTCCGTGGTTCAAATCCCGGTCACTCCATGTGATATTCGTGCTGGACAAAACGGAGGCGGGACAGGTTTTTCTCCGGATACTCCGATTTTCCCTGTCATCATTCATTCCAGCAACACTGTCCAAATTTCATTTCATTTGTCATTCATCGATCATTGCCCCAGAGGTGTGCTTCGGCAGCCGGCACAATTCCTATTGTCGCCGTTAGATGGGGCTTTATTCATTCCATTTCTTACCCTGTCGAATGACTGGAAACAGGCTATATAGTTTCGATGTACTTATTCTGATCATAAACCGATCATTTTTTAATCTTTCCTGGGTTCGTTTTCAACAGCCATCTTTTCATTCGGAGAACGTTCTTAGATTACAGTAGATTCTCCTGGCATATAAATAAAAATTTAAACACATTTGAAATAAACGATAGGAATGAGATGGACCGTCAAATTGTTCACCTCTATAATAAGGTCAATAATGCACGGAAGTATGTCATTGGTGTCGGCAGAAATCCCGCACACTTGCCTACGCGCGACAATGGTGCTGGTCACATTGTAACAATGACACTGGCAGCAGATGTAATTTACCGCCACGTAGCGGTCTTGCATCTTGCTCTGGGGTCGAGAACATATTTTAATAATAATAATATTAATAATAATAACAATAATAATAGTAATGTTCTGGACCGTTGTCAAATGTGCGGACCACCCTGGAAACGGGTCCTGGACGTGTAATGACTAAGAATGCAGTCCGGCCGCGGGTTCAGTACCGCGAAGGCACCCAAGACGACACCAAGCCGGATCTCCTGAAGGATTTGATTCATATTAAAAACGCTTATAGGAAGAGATGGCAAAGATTTAGGGACCCAACTGACCGGGTGGAATATCTGGACCTAGCCCGGGAAGTACGAAATCGATAGCTGGAAGGAAAGATTGAAAAATGGGAGGAAACATACCGTAATCTATTAGAAAACGAGTCAGATCGCGAATTTTGGCGGATTCTCGCAGAAAACGAGTCAGATCGCGAACTTCGGCGGATTATATATCTAAAACAATAAACATTCAATTGTAAATTTCAGTATAATACCGTAGCGAAGCACGGGTATCTTGCTAGTATATATATAAAGGACATATGTTGCACATCATCACATTATAATCACATAAATATTCATATAAAATCAGTCAAACTTGTAGACAAGATTTTTGTTGCATATTTCCTAATAATGGTATACACCTTTTTCTCTTTACTCGTCAGACGTGCACTTACACAGGTTGGTAACTGCTGCTTAACGTGAAGCAGTGATGGAATCAACAGATTTTCCTGTTGGTGGTAATGGGTACATGCAAAAATGAGATGGTTTAGGTCTTTAATCGACTGGCCATCACACAAACAGTATGGTGTGTCAACTACGTTGATGCGATAAAAGTGGCTTAGAAAACTTCCGTGATTGAATAGCATTCGTGTGATTGTCGAGATTAATCGTCGTTGAGTGTTCCATTATGCAAACGAAGGACGTCGCGGGGGATTCTGTTCAGTCACCTAGTAAAATTTACCTCTGTGGCTCTTTGTTTCCTCCCACTTCTTTGTCCACTGACAATAGGCTCTTTTGTATATACTCACTATACAATCCATGAAATTGCTGGGAATATTTATGACCTGTCCACTGACGCTTTCTTCCTTCGCTAAGGCATCTACGAATTCATTATGTGGTATCCCGATGTCGGCTGGGACCCATACGAAATTTTACTCTGGAGTTCGTATGTTTTTAAATAATACTGTTGTGATAGGAATTGGGTTTCTGGAGGATAAGCGGTGTAGATAGTGTGGAAAGAAAGCTCAATGAATCGGTAAGGACAGTGATACTTTTACGGTATAATTGTCTGGCATACTTAAGGCTTCTATAATGGCAATACCTTCTGCTGCGTAGATAGAAATATGTTCTGGAAATCGAAAATATTGAGCTTCACGTTGTTCAGGACAATAGAATGCACATCCTACGCCGCGTATTGGTATTTTTGAGCCGTCAGTATAAATTTTAACAGACAAAGGATACCGGAGAGTCAAATCATCTTGACATAACTGCACCAACCTTTGATTTTTTTTGTAGATATGTTAGTGGTCTATTCACGTCCACATGGCATGTGCAGTGCTCATATGGAATATCATATATGTTTGATATACCCTTTTGACAGTGTTGAGTCAGTAGTGGGTCTATATCCGTGACACGTTGCAGTAGGAGATATCTTTAAATCAAATATTGATCGTCTTCAAAGAGATGTTAGAATTGTTGAGCTTTTAGTGCGAGTTTGCTTTAATATAAACTTATCTGAAAGAATCTGAGCGCGGATATTCAGGAGCAATACTGCGTCTTCTAAAAGAAGGGCATTAGTTGGCGTGGCTTTCATAGCTCCAAGGCAAATGTTAATGCACTGAAATTCAAGACTATCCAGTATATTTAGTAGGCGTTTATTGCCACTGAAATAAAACATGCTTCCATATTCCAGCTTCGAGCGAATCAGCGTACGATATAGTACTAATAGTATAGATGGATGTGCTCCCAACCAAGTTCGAGTTAATGCGCGTAGGATATTGATCCCTTGTTCCAATTTTGGAATAATATGTTGTATATGAGCAGTTCACGTGAGACGGAAATCACAAACCTGTCCGAGGAATTTGGTTTGTCGTTGAACCAAGATGTTGTGTGATCCCGAGATGAAGTTGTAAATTGGTGGTTGAATTCTTCTTTTCGTGAATATGAATGCCGAGGATTTACTTGCAGAGAGACCTAACCCATGTTGATGTAACCACTGATTTACGTGCTGCATAGCATCTGAAAGACGACACTTGGCAGCAGGTATTGTCGTCGCTGAAGTAAAAATGCATACGTCGTCAGCATACTGAAGAATGCTAATTCTAGGAGGCAGAATATTTTCCAAATCTCGGGTATAAATGGTGTATAGTAGGGGAGTAAGTACTGCACCTTGAGGGAGTCCAGGGAGTCCTTGTGTCGATCGTTGTAGTCCGAGAAGTCTATGTTATGAGGAAAATAAAGCCATCTAACATGTATAAATTGATATATACCCGACAGAAAGGTTGGAGGCAATCCAAGAGCAAACCGTTTGTCCATTAGTATTGGTATTCGTACATTGTGATACGTAGCTGATTTACCTACTTCTCTATACACCCGGTGGTTGCGCATAAACTGCCAATCAATTTTGATGAGTCCATGCCGTACAGTTCTGGACGCAAGGTTACTGACGACCACGACACATTACGGCGTAATTTTGATTGTTTTAGAGACAATGAAAAAATATGTATATACAAGTAGGACATAAAATACCTGCATGACGTACAGCAAAATGTGTTTTAATTGCCTAATGAGGCATCCGTCCAAGAGCACGCTTATTCACCGTATGACACTCGAGAAAGCTTATTCTGCCAATCTTAGAGACGCAGTAAGTCGTTTTCCTCCTGTTCCGAGACACCAGATTCAAACCCCACTAGGCCACGCTGAGTGGCTCAAACGATTGAGGCGCTTGCCTTCTGACCCCGACGTGGCAGGTTCGATCCTGGCTCAGTCCGGTGGTATTTGAAGGTGCTCAAATACGTCAGCCTCGTGTCGGTAAATGTACTAGCGCGTAAAAGATCTCCTACGGGACTAAATTCCGGCACCTTCGCGTCTCCGAAAACCGTAAAAAGTAGTTAGTGGGACGTAAAGCAAATAATATTATTACCGAGCTCGATAGCTGCAGTCGCTTAATTGCGGCCAGTATCCAGTATTCGGGAGATAGTAGGTTCGAACCCCACTATCGGCGGCCCTGAAAATGGTTTTCCGTGGTTTCCCATTTTCACACCAGGCAAATGCTGGGGCTGTACCTTAATTAAGGCCACGGCCGCTTCCTTCCCACTCCTAGCTATTTCCTGTCCCATCGTCGCCATAAGACCTATCTGTGTCGGTGCGACGTAAAGCAACTAGCAAAAAAAAAAAAATAATAATAATAATATTATTATTAAAATCCCCACTAAGGCTTATGGCATTTGAAAGTGTTTCAGTGCGACAACTCTGTGCCAATGGCCTCGAGCTTGTTAAAAAAAGAATTTATTGCAGCCGAATGGCCATATTGGTACATACATGACCTATATTACATTTCCTTTGGAGCTTAACCTATATAATAGTACCTAATTATAATATTCAATATATACTCGTAGTGTTCAAACAGTTTTGTCCGTCCTCATTTCTCCCTATTATATTCATTTAATTGTGTGGTTCCTTTTAAGTGCGCACGGTTATGTCTTACTATACTCAACAATATACTTTTGCCTCTTATTACACATGGTTAAGTGGTACCTGTCACAGAGCTGGTTACACAGTGCACATACACAGTTGTTGGATGGTTCGTGGTATTTCTTGTCCTGGCAGATTTGATGGTGAAATCCATGGATTGTCAGTCTGGTGAATACGTTCCTTAGTTACTGGTTTTCGTACACCCATCTCCTGTCTATCATAGCATAGAAGTCTAGGGGTATTTCTCGTGGTTTCTTTTCTCTGATCTCGATAAGTGTCTTCGCTGGCTTGGTGTATGGCAGGAATAACTGGAGTCGTAGGTCCTCTATATAGAATGTCTCTTTTGCTAGTTCGCAAACAAGTCTGGATGGGGCCGTTTTCTCTATTCCTAGCGCTCTTTTTAAATATCGGGCTTTCACTTTATGGTCTTTAAGTCTGTCAGGGATATTTTTTCCCATATTACTTCCAGACCGTATGTTACGACTGGGCTTACTTCCGCGTGGAAAAGGGTTATGGCCGTTTGTAGTGATAGGGGTAATATTCTTTACGCTGTAGATTCCCCTGATTTGCGGCAGTTGCTCTTTCTTTTACGTGTTTCCTGAAGTAGTTGCATGTTGTCTGTAGGGTGATTCCAAGGTATTTGTACGAGTTTACTAGCTCTATTTCTTCCTCTTCCAGTGTCATTCTATCTGTGGCCGCAGCTTTTCCTCCTTTTCTGAATACAACGTATACCGTCTTTTTCTGTTTAATTTTGAGTTCGTTTTCCTTCGCCCAAGCATGTACGTTGTTCAGCGTTTCCTGTAAATCGACCTTCTTTGGTGAGCATATGACCATGCCATCTGCATATAAGTACAGTGAGACCGAGGTGGCTTTCCCTAATATTTTCGTGATGTCTGCCGTGGCTCATTGGATCTCCCTGTAGTACTCCGATTGGTTGTACTATTTCTCTTGATGTCGAGACTCCATCCTTGATTTCTATTTTGTTGTAGTCAAGAATGTTGTTACTCGTTTCTGTAATGACATGCTTTTCTCCCATCATGCTTTCTAACTTTTGTAGCAGCTTCGTCCTACTTCGTAAGTCGAAGGCTTTGGTGTAATCAAGAAAGATAGTATGATATTTACCTTTGGGTTGTCTTAGTGTTTCATGGATATCATTTAGTAGGTTGTTTATGACATGTAATGTCGACCTTCCTTCTCTGAATCCGAATTGCTGGTCGGGAATTGATGAGTCTATCGATGCAGTGAGTCTTCTGGTGAGTAATTTGGAATATTTGGAGTATCCTCGAGCTTGTAAAAGAATTACTATTGGACAAAAATTCCGATAGCCCTACGGGTCTTAAAATCCATTGTAAATGAAGAAAAATTAAGCTATTATTATTAATGTTGTTATTACTATTATTATTATTATTATTATTATTATTATTATTATTATTATTATTATCATCATCATCATCATCGAATTGAGAGCCTCAGTCGGTGGAGCACTGTTATTCTGAGTCCAAGTTTACAGGTTTGATTCCGGCCCAGCCCTGTGATATTTGCAGGTGCTTAAATACGGAAGGGTCGAGTCAGTAGATTAACCAGCACACAAAAGAACTCATGTGGGACAAACGTTTGGCAACTCGGCGTCTCGAAAAATCATAGGAAAGTGATTGGGGGACGTAAAGCCAATAGAAGAAATAATAATAATAATAATAATAATAATAATAATAATAATAATAATAATAATAATAATAATAATAATAATAATAATTGCAACATCAGTACAGCCTCTCCCTAACGATAGGCAAAATCTTCTAAACCTGAAGGCAGTGTAGTATCGGGAGACAAACCGAACTTTATGAAATGTACATAACCTTCTACTTAAACATAGTTTTGTACCTTTGAGTGCCACCTAGGGGTTTGGAATGTAAGAGCATTATTAGAGTATTGCACATATTTGTGGACTGGCACCCGTAAACTTAAGTCATCTGTGTCTAAGTTTCCATTAGTGTCATTTCTATTTAAACCAACCAATCAGCGCCCAACTCGTCCCTATAAAAACTAGTAATCTGTTACCTTTTGTATCTATCTAGATGTTGTATTATGTGGCGGTAAGTGAGGTTCTCCTCTCAGGAAACTACGGACGAGCTGGGGCAGCATGTAAATTGGGCGGATGAATTTTGATCTAACTTGTGAACTTATTTGCGTGTGGCGATTAGAAGGTAGCAGCGTTCTCCTCTAGCGTGTATCGGTTAGGGTGTGCTGTGTTTACCATGTTTCTGAGGCAGGGTTTCCTAATTTTCTATTAGCTTTCATAAGGACGTATGAGCGTGGACCCTCGTTTCCCTTGTTCACTTGTCTAACCTATCTCGAATTTCGGTCTTTAACTTTTCTTTATTTGTCTTACTCACCAACGCAGTGTATCAGGGCCTTCTGCCCTATTAGATTTTAAGGCAAGACATGTCACAGGATTGCCTGAGTGGATTCAGCATCCCATTCCATTCCGTTCTCGGGACCTTCGGCTCCTGTTTTTTTCTGGATCCTCCTGCCCCATGAGTTGTGCGTTGCTATCTCCTGAATAAAGAGCAACGAGTGTCCTGTTATGTGAAAGCTGCTAATATTTCATGACTGACATTCATATTTCATGTGTAAAGAATAAGTGACTGCGCGGTTAGGGTCACGTAGTTATCAGCTTGCATTCGGAACATAGTGGGTTCGAACCCTGCTGTCGGTAGCCCTGAAGAAGGTTTTCCGTGATTTCCCATTTTCACACCAGGAGAATGCTGGGGCTGTACTGCAATTAAGGCCACGGTCGCTTCCTTCGAACTCCTAGCCCTATCCTATTCCATTGTCGTCATAAGACATATCTGTGTCGGTGCGATGTAAAGCAGATTGTAAAAAAAAGCATTCCACCCCTAAAGCATTAAATGAGGTCAGCTCCGAAAACAATATTATTCATCTCTCCAAAACCGTTTGACGTACGAAGTTGTTATTTTATAAGGAAGTTATTCTTGTATGTCCTAGGTGTAAAATTTGATGTACTTCAAAATGTTTTACTAATGATGATGTTATTGATTTTACGTCCCACTAATTAATTAAATTGTTATCAGAGAAGCCAAGGTGCCGGAAATTCATCCCCAGGGATTTCTTTTACGTGCTGGTAAATCCACCGATTCAGGGCAGACGTTTTGGAGCACCTTCGAATACCACCGGCCTGAGCCAGGATCGAACCTGTCAACTTGGGCTCAGAATGACAGCGCCGTAACCATTCGAGCCAGTTTAGATGGGAGTTGACAGTCACAATATTAATTTTTCCGAAAACCTTCCACGTACGAAATTAACATTTTACATGAATGTTAGTGTTCTATGTCCTAGATGTTAAATAACACGGTGTTTTAAAACATTGCATGGTATTCACATGAGTGTCAGATCCGAAAAGAAGTAATCGTCTTCTTCTTCTTCTTTATCTGTTTACCCTCCAAGGTCGGTTTTTCCCTCGGACTCAGCGAGGGATCCCACCTCTACCGCCTCAAGGGCAGTGTTCTGAAACTTCAGACTCTGGGTCGGACATACAACTGGGGAGGATGACCAGTACCTCGCCCAGGTGGCCTCACCAGCTATGCTGAACAGGAGCTTTGAGGAGGTATGGGAAGATTGGAAGGGATAGACAAGGAAGAGGGAAGGAAGTGGCCGTGGCCTTAAGTTAGGTACCATCCCGGCATTTGCCTGGAGGAGAAGTGGGAAACCACGGAAAACCACTTCCAGGATTACTGAGGTAGGAATCGAACGCACCTCCACTCAGTTGACCTTCCGAGGCTATGTGGATCCCGTTCCAGCCCTCGTACCACTTTTCAAATTTTGTGGCAGAGTCGGGAATCGAGCCCGGACCTCCGGGGTTGGCAGCTAATCACACTAACCACTACACCACAGAGGCCAACAAATAAATAATCACTCCTCCAAAATCGTTTGATGTGCGGACTGGTGGTGTATTTTATAGGCTAGCCGACATTGGACTCACCAAAATTTAAAGCTTTGAAAGATAACTTTGAATTTAAAACCGTAGCAAAGCTAGAACTGCATAAGAGAAAACTTTAAAAACGTTGGAATAAATTAATCTACCTATCTCTAATTTGGAAAATATGGGTTTATTTGTAACTAAATGTAAAACCTACATTTGGTAAAAATTGAATAAGAACTGAAGGAGTTTCACAATTCAGTCACAACTCCCATCAATATGTTTCGCAGAATTCTTTACGTCGCACCGACAGAGATAGGTCTTCAGGCGACGATGGGACGGGAAGGGGCTAGGAGTGGGAAGTAAGCGGCCGTGGCCTCAGTTAAGGTACAGCACCAGCACGTGCCTGGTGTGATTATGGGAAACCACTATAAACCATCTTCAGGGCTGTCGACAACGGGTTTCGAACCCACTATCTCCCGAATATTGGAAATTGGTCGCGACTGCAGCTAACGAGCTCGGTTTTCGTGGGATAGAATTCGTATTTGTTTACAGGAACAGTGAAATCTGGAATCACCACATTTTTTTTCTTTTTTTTTTTTTTTTTTTTTGCTATTTGTTTTACGTCGCACCGACACAGATAGGTCTTATGGCGACAATGGGACAGGAAAGGCCTAGGAATGGGAAGGAAGCGGCCGTGGCCTTAATTAAGGTACAGCCCCTGGTGTGAAAATGGGAAACCACGGAAAACCATTTTCAGTGCTGCCGACAGTGGGGTTCGAACCCACTATCTCCCGGATGCGAGCTCACAGCTGCGCGCTCCTAACCGCATGGCAAACTCGCCCGGTCACCACAAAAAGTTAGTTATCGGATGATATGAATGTAGAGTTGTAATAAACAACGACACTCCGCCTCTGTGGTGTAGTGGTTAGTGTGATTAGCTACCACTCCCGAAGGCCCGGGTTCGATTCCAGGTTCTGCCATAGAATGTGAAAAGAGATTGGAGGACTAGGACGTGGTCCACTCAGTTTCGGGAGGATCAACTGAGTAGAGGGGGTTCGATTCCCATCACAGCCATCCTCGAAGAGGTTAACCGTGGTTTCCCCGCTTCTTCTCCAGGCAAACGCCGGGATGGTAACTAACTTAAAGGGCACGACCGCTTCCTTCCCTCTTTCTTGACTATCCCTTCCATTCAACCCATTTTCCACAAGGCCACTGCTCAGCACCTGGGCGAGGTACTGGTATTCTTTTGCATCTGTATCCCCGAAGAAATGTCTCACGCTTCAAAATACTGGCCTTGAGGTGGTAGGGGTGGTGTCTCTCGCTGAGTCCGAGGGGAAAATCAACCCTGGACGGTAAATGGGTTAAATAATAATAATAATAATAATAATAATAATAATAATAATAATAATAATAATAATAATAATAATAATAATAATTAGCAAGGACAAGGAACTTATGAGACGTAATTATTGTCTACTTTAATAATGACTTAAACCACTGTCATTCTCAAGGTGCCATTTATAAATCTGGTATTATTTCACAAGTACATCATTAGGTTCACTGCCAATATCCAATTTAGTCTTCTTTCGTTTTGGTATTGAACGCGAAACTTTACACTAAGATCGCTATAACGTTCTGAATTAAGGCAGTTCACGACGCAACAGTGTCGTTTAGCACAACGAGGAGTTTCCATATTACGTCTATATGCAAATTACGTATTATAGTACAATATTATGCAGACTAATAACAAATATTTCCGTCAATCAACATCACATTCGTTCGTTACTTGAACCAGTATGGCCGGCCTGAATGGCTCAGACGGTTGAAGCACTGGCCTTCTGACCCCAGCTTGGCAGATTCAATCAGGCAGTATTTGAAAGTGCTCAGATACGTAGGCCTCGTGTCGGTAGATTTATTGGCACGTAAAAGAACTCCAGAGGAACAAAATTCCGGCACCTCGGCCTCTCCGAAAACCATCAAAAGTAGTCGGTGGGACGAAAAACATTCTTCTTCTTCTTCTTATTATTATTATTATTATTATTATTATTATTATTATTATTATTATTATTATTATTATTATTATTATTAACAAACTAGTATGGCCTGCACGCCACCTCACTGCTCTGCCACCTTTAGCGCTAGTATTGACTTGCACGTTCCCCATAGTGCAAAACGTCCAGGAATCCATTCACATTCATGTATAGTATGACATATTTGTTGGATATTCTTCTCAAGTATAATTTAGAGAATCAGTTCGCTCCTGAAAATCGAGTTAGAGAATATTTTAATTTGTGATTTAAAGAATGCTAACGATGCAGTTAACTTTGTACTCAGCAAAGTGCCGAAACTATAATTAGGCTGTTGTAGCAGGTGTACGCAACTGAATGGCATTGTTGGACAAACTGGGGCAAGTATTCGTTTATAAGAAGAGGAGTAAGGGTCTCAAATAATTTACCAAGGAATTTCCAAATGCATTTTTTTTTAATATAGAAAAGACAAGGTGAACAAGTGATAGGGAATCTGTCATCTGGGCGACTGTCCTAAACGCAGATGAGTTGTTTCTTTACAACTCGGTTTACGTCGCACCGACACAGATAGGTCGTATGGCAAACATGGGATAGGAAAGTGCTAGGAGGGGGAAGAAAGTGCCCATGAACTTAATTAAGGCAGAGCATCATCATTTGCCTCGTGTGAAAATAAGAAACCACGGGAAAACACCTTGAAGGCTGTCGAGAGCGGGGTTCGAACGCACTATCTCCCGAATGCAAGCTCACAGCTGCGCATCCTTAACCTCACGGCCAACTCGCTTAGTAGCAACTCGAATCTTCAGTGTCCCAGATAACATTGTCAGGAACATCAAAGGCATCATATTCAACTGGAAATGTACCTTTCCTCCAGAATTTACTTGTCATTAAAGCAACTACGGTTGAATAATAGTTGTAAGGTTATTTAAATTAAAGGTCTCTTCTGTGGTTCGGATTCCACCTGAAACTGAAAGTCCTATGCTATGACCAGGATATCGATAGTATCTACAAGCTAGCTTAACAACTAGAAAATAACAGGACTTAACGTAGCATTACTGATTTGATGTTCTTAAAAGTAGTTGATAGTAATTACGCAGAACACGTCCAGTTTAACTGTACAAGCAGTACGTTTAGGTACAGAGACGATATTCCAATTATTTTCGAGTTCGTCTACTCACGCCAAGAAAAGCGTAGTCTATTCTTAACAATGAATCCAAATATAATGAAATTTCATTATGGGCATTTCATTACCAGGCGAGTTGGCCGTGCGCGTAGAGGCGCGCGGCTGTTAGCTTGCATCCGGGAGATAGTAGCTTCGAATCCCACTATCGGCAGCCCTGAAAATGGTTTTCCGTGGTTTCCCATTTTCACACCAGGCAAATGCTGGGGCTGTACCTTAATTAAGGCCACGGCCGCTTCCTTCCAACTCCTAAGCCTTTCCTATCCCATCGTCGCCATAAGACCTATCTGTGTCGGTGCGACGTAAAGCCCCTAGCAAAAAAAAAAAAAGAAAATGGGCATTTCATTACAAATCCTCCAGGTGAGATAGAATAATTCAGAACACGTTCTTGGCATTATTATCCGTCATGGAAATAATTAACTGGGAAAGTTTGAAAGACTAAACACTGAATAATAATAATAATAATAATAATAATAATAATAATAATAATAATAATAATAATAATAATAATAATAATAATAATAATAATAATAACATCGTTTCTAAATACTTTTATAGACTTCATTTCACATCAAGTCAAGCTCAAGAGCGAAGTGCCAAATGGAAAGTCCATCTTTGCATGATAAACAAGTATCGTTTTGAGGGGTAGCTAGAATGAACACTGTAATACAAGCCTGATGTCTGCATACTATATGAAACAGGGAATCTGTGATATGAATACTTTTCATAATGAAAAATCTGAGTTATTTACAACATTACGTATTTGAAAGAACTAATATACTACCCTTTTCTTTCTTTTTTTCCGCTTCCATCGGTTTTTGGGCTGAATAGAAACTCGATATAAGATATTTCAGAAGGCCTATATCTCATACGAATTACTTTAATGGTTCACTCACGGAGCAGGGCTTTTTGAGCTAAATTGCCATATTTCCGTACGTAAACGCTCATTCACCATGCGTCAACTAAGATTCTATGTATTAAATGACGTTATTATTCGTTTAACCTTATTATTATTTTTATTATTATTATTATTATTATTATTATTATTATTATTATTATTATTTCTTTCTTTCTTTCTTAATCTGTTTACCCTCCAGCGTTGATTTTTCCCTCGGACTCAGCGAGGGATCTCACCTCTACCGCCTCAAGGGCATTGTCATGGAGCGTGAGACTTTGGGTCTGGAATACAATTGGGGGAGGACCAGTACCTCGCCCAGGCTGCTTCACCTGCTAAGCTGAACAGGAGCCTTGTTGTGGGATGGAAAGACTGGGAGTGATAATCAAGAATGAGGGAAGCAGGCGGCCGTGGCCTTTAGTTAGATACCATCTCGGCATTTGTCTGGAGAAGTGGGAAACTAATGAAAACCACTTCGAGGATGGCTGAGGTGGGAATCGAACTCACCTCTACACAGTTGACCTCCCGAGGCTGAGTGGACCCCGTTCCAACTCTCGTACCATTTTTCACATTTCGTGGCAGAGCCGGGAATCGAACCTGGTCCTCGATGGGTGGCAACTAATCACACTAACCACTAGATCACGAAGCGGAGAGTTTAACGTTCGTCTAATAGCCACAGATTCCAAGATATGCCAGAACTCTTGAATTTTACCCTACGAGTGTTCTTTAACCAGCCGGAAGACAATGGTACTATGTTGACGCATTTTAACACTCTGCTTATTCTTCTCTTCTACGTATGAGGTCGCCGTTGCGTACTGTCACACATGTGGATTTTGCCCTTTTTTACGGCCGGATGCCCTTCTAACGCCAACACTATATGGAGGAATGTAATCACTATTGTTGTTTCTGTGGTGCTTTGTATTGTCTGAATATGGAAGGGAGAGTGTTGGAACAAACACCCAGTCCCCGAACTAGAAGAATTAATAACACGAGATTAAAAGCCCCGACTCGGCCAGGAATCGAATCCTGGACCTTCTGAATCGAAGGCCTCAACACTGATCATTCAGCCAAGGAGTCGGACCGCACTTTGACACTCTCAATGACATTAGCTTGGATCTAAACGAATATTTTTAGAACCGAAACAGCAACTTTCATGATGGAAAAGGCACGTGTCGGTTTACATTCATAAACCATATAAAAGTAATACACCTTACCGGAATCTTGAAATAGGAGGTCAGAGGAATCCAGTCGTCTTTATCCGGAATCGGAGGACCAGTAGCTTGAGGATTGTGGAATTCCACTTCCAGCTGAGGAGATAGAAGTGTATTCCCTTCGAGGACGTTGCTTGTATCCCGCTTGCGCTCCACGTGCTTTACTATGTCGCCTTCTTCAGTATCACACTGACGCTCCACACTGGCAATGTACGCGTACAGGTACCACGATACCGTCAACTGAACCAGCAATAGAAAAAGTAAACAGAAGTAGAGGACCCGAACTGGCACTTGAGCTCCACCGCATGTGGGCTTGAGCTCCGCGCACGCCTCAGCCATCACTTGGCACCGAAATAAAGAAGTGACTCCTCGTTAATCAGTGACCGAACGAATACTAAATTTGTTATCTGAAGACTGTCCTGCAGCTCAAGTGAGCGCATGCGTAGTGAACTCTGTTTACTGTATATAATTTACTTAAGAATTGTGATGTAATGGACTACAGAAGAGAGGAAGTAGAATGGGAATAACAAAAGATCTAATGCCCGCTACTCCACCAATTGACGCTTATGGGTGGAAACATGCCTGTGTTTGTGCAAATTATACTTCGTCTTTTTTTTCTTCTTCTTCTTCTCACCTGGCCCATTTGCGAGCCATCTGAGGATGGCACTAATTTGAACTAAGCCCTGTTCTATGACCAGACGGCCTTCCTGATGATGATCCTGTGTGGAGGCATTTATTCAATCTTGCGTGTTTATGGGAGGTTAGCAATGATATGCGCAAGTAAAAATGTGTATTAAAATTATCACAATGACCCAGCCTCCGATCTAAAAGAATTAAACAAACGTGATTAAAATTCCCGACCCGTAAGAGAATCGAAACTGGGCCCCTTTGAACCGAAGGCCACTACACTCACCATTCAGCCAAGAAGCGGGACAAATAATAATAATAATAATAATAATAATAATAATAATAATAATAATAATAATAATAATAATACCGAGCTCGATAGCTGCAGTCGCTTAAGTGCGGCCAGTATCCAGTATTCGGGAGATAGTAGGTTCGAACCCCACTGTCGGCAGCCCTGAAAATGGTTTTCCGTGGTTTCCCATTTCCACACCCGGCAAATGCTGGGGCTGTACCTTAATTAAGGCCACGGCCGCTTCCTTCCCACTCCTAGCCCTTTCCTGTCCCATCGTCGCCGTAAGACCTATCTGTGTCGGTGCGACGTAAAACAACTAGCAAAAAAAAAAATAATAATAAAAATAATAATAGTAATAATAATAATACTAATAATAATAATAATAATAATAATAATAATAATAATAATAATAATATCGCCTTTTAATCCGCAAATGGATATTTCTTGATATGTACATTATTAATATATGTATTTCTTGACACAGACCAGAGCAATTTGTAGCTTCCATTGAAGTCTCATTCTAATTTTATGGTTATGGGAATGTAGAAGTATCGGAGGTATGAGTGGTGCTGAGTAATGACATTCACATTACGACTAGTGCACTTGGATGGTGTGAAATGTGCTGCTCACGGGATCTTCATAACTGCAGAAGTTTAGGTGATGCTATTTGAGGATACAACCAGCCTCAAGGCTAATAACTTGACAGACGGACAGATAGACATTGATTTTTTCTCCCTATAACAATTTTCACAGTTTAAGAGACGCCGAGGTGCCAGAAGTTTGTTGCACAGGCGTTCATTACTTGTCGATTAATGTACCTATACAAGGCTCATGTATTCGAGCACCTTTTAATAACACGGGACTGAGTCAGTACTGAACTCGCAACATGGGCTCAGAAGGCTAGTACTCCACCGTGTAAGCCCTACAGCCTGTCAATAATAATAATAATAATAATAATAATAATAATAATAATAATAATAATAATAATAATAATAATAATAATAATAATAATAATAATAATCTCTTTTCGTAATCAGTTTACCGTCCGGGGTTGAATTTTCCCTCGGACTCGGCAAGGAATCTCACCTCTTCAACCTCAAGAGCAGTATCCTGGAGTGTAAGACTTGGACCGGAGGAAACAACAGGAGAGGAGGAGCAGTACCTCGCCCAGATGGCTATGCTGAACAGGGGCCTTATGGAGGTGGGGGGAGGGAAGAGTGGAATGGCTAGATAAGGAAGCAGCCGTGTCCTTAAGTTAGGTACCATCCCGGCATTTGCCTGGAGAAGTAGGAAACCATGGAAAACCACTCCGAGGATGGCTGAGGTTGGAATCGAACACCCCTCTACTCAGTTGACCACACGAGGCTGAGTGGAGCCCGTTCCAGCCCTCGTACCAGTTTTCAAATTTCGTGGCAGAGGCGGGAATCGAACCCCGGCCTCCGACGGGGGCAGCTGATAATAATATTAATAATAATAATAATAATAACCTTATGAGACTCCGGGATGCCTTTATTTTGTGTCGGTATATTTCATTATATTGGTCCCTAACCCGTTAGTAGAGAGAGCCTCACTTGGACTATGTGTAAGTAGCGTAGCATCCTGCTTCACGAATTTACCGAGCTAGAACATTTTAAGCAAACCTCGAACCTGTGGGAGTAATGGAGTCCCACTACCATTTGAGAGGCGAGGGAAATGGAATTCGATGGGCAGCTATCAGTATTAATGGGGCTTATGGAAGACGGTTTGGACACATGAAGAGAATGACAGAGGAAAGGACACCGAGGAGGATGAACGAAATGGAGATAACAGGTCAACGGCCAAGAGGAGGAACAAGAGACGCGTGGATGAAAGGAGTGGAAGAGTGTGTACAGAGAAGGGGAGAGGACTGGGCAAGAGTGACGAGGGAGAAGTGGTGGGAAGACAAGAGGAGATGGAGAGGTTTATGTTCCAAGCAGACCCGGCCAACAGCTGGAAACTGCAGATGATGATGATGAACTGCCTGAGTCCGCAAACAGGATGCATCTGGATGTGTTAAGGGTAAGTGATATTCGGGTAAGGGGAGATAACGAGGAAGAGATAGGAGATGGGAAAAGTGTACTTGACGGGTGTTAGAAAGGGAAGGGTAGAGTATGGGGTAGGACTGTTTATCAGGAATACCATTGCACGCAACATAGTTTCTGTTAGGCACGTAAATGAGCGAATGATATGGGTAGATTTGGCAGGTGGAGGAATTAGGACGAGAATTGTCTCAGTGTATTCACCATGTGAGGGTGCAGATGAGAATGAAGCTGACCAGTTTTATGAAGCATTGAGTGACATCATGGTCAGGGTAAACAGCAAGGATAGAATAGTGCTAATGGGCGATTTCAATGCGAGAGTTGGAAATATAAGTTAAGGATACGAAAGGGTGATTGGTAAATATGGAGAAGATATGGAAGTTAATGGGAATGGGAAGCATTTTGTGGAGTTCTCTGCTAGTATGGGTTTAGCAGTTACGATTCCATTCTTCAAGCATAAGGCTATTCACCGCTACACAGGAGAAGGTAGGGGTATAAGATCCATAATAGACTGTATATTAATCGAATTCGAATTCAGAAAATCTATTAGGAATGTATGGGTTGTTCGGGGATGTTTCGGTGATACACACCACTATCTGATCTGTAATGAATTAAGTATCTCTAGGCCTAGAATAGAGAAAGTGAAATATGTCTGCAAAAAATAAGGATAGAAAATATCCAGGACGAAGAAATTAGACAGAAGTACATGGATATGATTAGTGAGAAGTTTCGAACAGTAGACATTAGGCAGGTTAGGGATATAGAAAGAGAATGGGTGGCATACAGGGATGCTGTAGTAGAAACAGCAAGGGAATGCCTAGGAACAACTGTGTGTAAAGATGGGAAAAGGCGAACATCTTGGTAGAATAATGAACTGAGAGCAACTTGTAAACGTGAAAAGAAGGCTTATCAGAAATTGCTTCAAACAAGGGCTGATGTAGACAGCCAAACAAATAGTTGTATCCAGAAAGAAGTCGTGGGATGATTTTGGTATTAACCTGTAAAAGCTAGGTCAAGCAGCAGGGAAACCTTTCTGGACGGTAATAAAGAATCTTAGGAAGGGAGGTAAATAGGAAATGAATAGTGTTTTGGGTAATTCAGGTGAACTCATAATAGATTCCAACGAATCACTGGGCAGGTGGAGAGAATAGTTTGAAAATCGTGAAAGGTAGTTTTCCTGGTGGTGTCGTGAACAACAGAGCTCATGGGGAGGAGGAAAATGATGGTGAAATTACGCCTGAGGAAGTGGAAAGAGTGGTATATAAACTCCATTGTCATAAAGCAGCAGGGATAGATGAATTTAGACCTGAAATGGTGAAGTATAGTGGGTAGTATGGTATGAAATGGCTTAATAGAGTAATAAGATTAGCACGGAGTGTTGGTAAGGTACCTTGAGATTGGTCAAAGGCAGTAATTGCAGCCATCTCTAAGCAAGAGAACAGTAAAGTTTGCAACAACTATCGAGCTATCTCATTGATTAGTATACCAGGCAAAGTATTCACAGGCATCTTTCAAGGTAGAGTGCGATCAGTGGTTGAGAGGAAGTTGGATGAAAACCAGTGTGGTTTCAAACCACAGAATGGCTATCAGTATCAGATTTTCAGTATGCGCCAGCTAACTGAAAAATGCTACGAGAGGAATAGCCAATTACGTTTATTTTTCGTAGATCTAGGGAAGGCATATGACAGGGTACCGAGGGAAAAGGTGTTCGCCAAACTGGGGGACTATGGAATAAGGGTAGATTATTAAAATCAATCAAAGGCATTTATGCTGACAATTTGGGTGCAGTGAGATTTGATGGTAGAATGAGTTTTTGGTTCAGGGTATTTACAGGGCTTAGGCAATACTGTAATCTTTCACATCCGGGCGAGTTGGCCATGCGGTTAGGAGCGCGCAGCTGTGAGCTCGCTTCCGGTAGATAGTGGGTTCGAACCAGACTGTCGGTAGCCCTGAAGAAGTTTTTCCGTGATTTCCCATTTTCACACCAGGGAAATGCTGGGGCTCTACCTTAATTAAGGCCACGGACGCTTCCTTCCCATTCCTAGGCCTTTCCTGTCCCATCGTCGCCATAAGACCTATCAGTGTCGGTGCGACGCAAAGCAACTAGCAAAAAAAAAAGTCTGTCACCTCTGTTGTATGTAGTTTACATGGATCATCTGCTGAATGGTATAAAGTGATAGGGAGGGATTCAGTTAGGTGGAAATGTAGTAAGCAGTCTGGCCTATGCTGACGACTTGGTCTTAATGGCAGATTGTGCCGGAAGCTTGCAGTCTAATATCTTGGAAATTGAAAATAGCTCCAATGAGTATGGTATGAACATCAGCCTTTCCAAGACTAAATTGATGTCAGTAGATAAGAAGTACAAGAGAATCGAATGTCAGATTGGTGATACAAAGCTGCAACATTTAGATAATTTCAAGTATTTAGGATGTGTGTTCTCCCAGGATGTTAATATAGTAAGCAAGATTGAATCAAGTTGCAGTAAAGCGAATGCAGTGAGCTCGCAGTTGCGATCAACAGTATTCTGTAAGAAGAAAGCCAGCTCCCGGACGAAACTATCCTTACATCGGTCTGTTTTCAGACCAACTTTGCTTTACGGGAGCGAAAGCTATGTGGACTCAGGATATCTTATTCATAAGTTAGAAGTAAGAGACGTGAAAGTAACGAAAATACTTGCTGGTACATACAGGTGTGAACAATGGCAGGAGTGTAATCGGAATGAGGAGGTAAAGACTAAGGTATGAACTCGATGGATGAAGCTGTACGCATAAACCGGCTTCGGTGGTGGGGTCATGTGAGGCGAATGGAGGAGGATAGGTTACCTAGGAGAATAATGGACTCTGTTATGGAGGGTAAGAGAAGTAGAGGGATACCTAGACGACGATGGTTAGACGCAGTTTCAAACAATTTAAAGATAAGAGGTGTAGAACTAAATGAGGTCACAGCACTAGTTGCAAATAGAGGATTGTGGCGACGTTTAATAAATTCACAAAAGCTTGCAGACTGAACGCCGAATGATTTAACGGTCTATAATGATGATGTACACTGACTGACAGAGCAAATGCAACACCAAGAAGGAGTGGTCAGAACTTTATGCCAATTGCAGGGTAGACTGACGTCACTGAGGTATGCTCATGATGTGAAATGCCCCGCTGTGCTGCGCACGTAGCGAACGATAAATGGGACACGGCGTTGGCGAATGGCCCACTTCGTACCGTGATTTCTCAGCCGACAGTCATTGTAGAACGTGTTGTCGTGTGCCACAGGACACGTGTATAGCTAAGAATGCCAGGCCGCCGTCAAAGGAGGCATTTCCAGCAGACAGAAGACTGTACGAGGGGTATGGTGATCGGGCTGAGAAGGGCAGGTTGGTCGCTTCGTCAAATCGCAGCCGATACCCATAGGGATGTGTCCACGGTGCAGCGCCTGTGGCGAAGATGGTTGGCGCAGGGACATGTGGCACGTGCGAGGGGTCCAGGCACAGCCCGAGTGACGTCATCACGCGAGGATCGGCGCATCCGCCGCCAAGCGGTGGCAGCCCCGCACGCCACGTCAACCGCCATTCTTCAGCATGTGCAAGACACCCTGGCTGTTCCAATATCGACCCGAACAATTCCTCGTCGATTGGTTGAAGGAGGCCTGCACTTCCGGCGTCCGCTCAGAAGATTACCATTGACTCCACAGCATAGACGTGCACGCCTGGCATGATGCCGGGCTAGAGCGACTTGGATGAGGGAATGGCGGAACGTCGTGTTCTCCGATGAGTCACGCTTCTGTTCTGTCAGTGATAGTCACCGCAGACGAGTGTGGCGTCGGCGTGGAGAAAGGTCAAATCCGGCAGTAACTGTGGAGCGCCCTACCGCTAGACAACGCGGCATCATGCTTTGGGGCGCTATTGCGTATGATTCCACGTCACCTCTAGTGCGTATTCAAGGCACGTTAAATGCCCACCGCTACGTGCAGCATGTGCTGCGGCCGGTGGCACTCCCGTACCTTCAGGGGCTGCCCAGTGCTCTGTTTCAGCAGGATAATGCCCGCCCACACACTGCTCGCATCTCCCAACAGGGTCTACGAGGTGTACAGATGCTTCCGTGGCCAGCGTACTCTCCGGATCTCTCACCAATCGAACACGTGTGGGATCTCATTGGACGCCGTTTGCAAACTCTGCCCCAGCCTCATACGGACGACCAACTGTGGCAAATGGTTGACAGAGAATGGAGAACCATCCCTTAGGACACCATCCGCACTCTTATTGACTCTGTACCTCGACGTGTTTCTGCGTGCATCGCCGCTCGCATTGGTCCTACATCCTACTGAGTCGATGCCGTGCGCATTGTGTAACCTGCATATCGGTTTGAAATAAACATCAATTATTCGTCCGTGCCGTCTCTGTTTTTTCCCCAACTTTCATCCCTTTCGAACCACTCCTTCTTGGTGTTGCATTTGCTCTGTCAGTCAGTGTATATATAAAAAACTAGAAAACCATGGCACTACAGCCCTTGAAGGGCCTTGGCCTACCAAGCGACCACTGCTCAGCCCGAAGGCCTGCAGATTGAGAGGTGTCGTGTGGTCAGCACGACGAATCCTCTCGGCCGTTATTCTTGGCTTTCTAGACCGGGGCCGCTATCTCACCGTCAGATGGCTCCTCAATTCTAATCACGTAGGCTGAGTGGACCTCGAACCAGCCCTCAAGTCCAGGTAAAATTCCATGACCTGGTCGGGAATCGAACCCGTGGCCTCCGGGTAAGAGGCACCCCTACACCACGGGGCTGGCGTATGATGTATATATGTATGTATTTATTCTATTGACCGTTGTTTGAACAACATTTCGTCAGCATCTGTGTCTACAATTTACTACAAACAACAGATGGACGAAACTCATTAGTTTACAACAGAGGGCACTTGAAAGAAACTCCTACGTTCAAGAACATAACAAGTATAAGGGTATCACAATTTTTTAACGAGAGAGGAAGAATGAACCACTGGCTGGTAGCAATGCAGTGAACAATAAGTCAGATTCTCAATTAAGCAGTCTTCGAAAAGTACATCACATCATTAAGTAAAGAATTGTTTTGCCTCCGGGACACTAATGTAGCACCGGTCGGGAATGGCGCTAACTTAATAGATGTCGCTGTTAAGATTTTTTTAAAATCCACAGTTCTAGTCCTTTGGACAAGCAATTGAACATTGAAAAAGGGAACTTTTAATACATGGAGGAGAAATAAACGACGAGATTGTTTATAATGTACAAAATATTTATTGCTATGATTAAATACAAATGATTACATCTTTTGTGAGATGCATTTGACTTTCCTTCTTTTCAAATTGTTTAGCTTGCTTCTCGAACTCCTCACTAATGACGTCTTTAAAGGTCGATGGTTTGAAAGGCCGCTGGACTCGTGATTGATACATCCTCAACATGTGATTTCTTTTGTTTTTGTACCGATACAGTAAGTGCTATAGTATAACGTACAGTATACATCATGGTCCGCCTCTGTGGTGTAGTGGTTAGCGTGATTAGCTGCCACCACCGGAGGTCCGTGTTCGATTCCCGGGTTCGATGCCACGAAATTTGAAAAGTGGTACGAGGGCTGGAACGGGGTCCACTCAGCCTCGGGAGGTCAACTGAGTAGAGGTGGGTTCGATTCCCACCTCAGCCATCCTGGAAGTGGTTTTCCGTGGTTTCCCACTTCACCTCCAGGCGAATGCCGGGATGGTACCTAACTTAAGGCCACGGCCGATTCCTTCCCTCATCCTTGCCTATCCCTTCCAATCTTCCCATCCCCCTACAAGGCCCCTGTTCACCATAGCAGGTGAGGCCGCCTGGGAGAGGTACTGGTCATACTCCCCAGTTGTATCCCCGACCAAGAGTCTGAAGCTCCAGGACACTGCCCTTGAGGCGGTAGAGGTGTGATCCCTCGCTGAGTCCGAGGGAAAAGCCGAACCTGGAGGGTAAACAGATGATGATGATGATGATAATACATCATTTCGAGTGGTGTCATCTTGCTGAAAACTACATCGAGGGTCGTTCTGTTATGAGTACTGATCCCTTTATTTGCAACCAAAGGACGTTTTCGTGTTAGTGGCATAATGGCACACGACATACTCACGTGATTCATTGTTAGATAACATAAACACAAACCGGAAACTCATTGGTTGACTAACTCTGCCACTAGTATCGCTGTTGTCACATCATACATTACCCCATTCAAATCGAACTGGAGACCTTAGTTTTGCGAATTTCAAAAATCTGGCACAAGATTTTTTGTAAAAAATATCAGTCTATTTATTGAAATATTTAAAATGAACATCGGATAATAATTATGGAGCAAAATCATTTTTAAAAATTGGCTTTTTTTTCGTGAATGACATTTGAACCAGATATGATTTTCAAATGTTTACTTTTCCATTTGATAGAGCTCTACAAATCACGCGTTTTGACCCCTTCACTATTTCTCTAGCTTGAATACTTTAAACACAATAGAGTTAAATAGCTTAAATTTACGTTTTTGTTAAAGTCTGCGATCTAACAAACATTTTCAATGTTAAAAGACGTATCGAGAAGCATCATAGAGGTAAGGTAAGGGTGTGTTCTGCCCGAAGGCAGGTCCGAACCTCCACAGAGGTGTACTTGAGCCGGAGTTTACGTACGGTAGGGTGGCCAGTTCCTTTCCGCTCCTCCACTCCCTTACCCCCCACCAACAGCGAGTGGCAACCCATCCACTTCTCGACCACGCCCAATATTGCTTAACTTCGGAGATCTCACGGGATCCGGTGTTTCTACACGGCTACGGCCGTTGGCAAGCATCATAGAGACTACACTTAAATGGGATATGTTTGAGATCGCCATCCTCCGCATACTGACAGCGACAGAACGTAGAATCTATAACTCCTATACAATGAATATATAAAGGGTATGCACAACGATTTAACCTCATTCGAATGAGTGAAACTATTATACCTTGTGATCGATGAATCTATGAAAACTACGATTTGAAGGGAATGTTGGGTTTCACCACAACGTAAGCTCTATCCTTGTGAAGCTTAGATGTTTTCCCATTCTGTTAGACCACTTACGACAAAATTGTTGTTGCATGATCGGCATAAAGTCCATCAATCCCTCTAAACACACCTTTGGCGAGTACATATGCCTTTTCATTGCCATAAATTCCACTATGTCCTTTAACCAAAAGAAATGCTACGAAGCAACATCAAGTGTAAATATTTGACCGAACAAGTTGGCCGTGCAGTTAGGGGCGCGCAGCTGTGAGCTTGTATTCGGGAGATAATGGGTTCAAACCCCACTGTCGACAGCTCTGAAGATGGGTTCCCGTGGTTTTCCATTAATTAATTAATACCACGGTCCCTTCCTCCCCAATCCTACCCATTTCCTATCCCATCGTCGCCATAAAAGGTATCCGTGCTGGTGCGACGTAAAACAAATTGCAAAATACACATTTAAAGACCGGGCGAGTTGGCCCTGCGGTTAGAGGCGCGTGGATGTGAGCTTGCATCCGGGAGATAGTGGGTTCGAATCCCACTGTCTGGAGCCCTGAAGATGGTTTTCCGTTGTTGCCCATTTTCACACCAGGAAAATGCTGGGGCTGTACCTTAATTAAGGCCACGGCCGCTTCTTTCCAACTCCTAGGCCTTTCCTATCCCATCGTCGCCTTAAGACCGATCTGTGTAAGTGCGACGTAAAGCCTGTAGCAAAACAATGAAGCATATTCAAAGCACAGTTCACAATGCCATACAAGTAATCATGAGTTCGGAGCCCCCAATAAAGGTCTTTGTAATTTCTTCACAACACTTTGTGAGTCCGTAATGATGAGAGCGGGGTTTGATCACTTGCGTGAGCCGGGCTCAGTAGCTCGGATGGTAGAGCACTGGCCTTCTTAGCCCAACTTAGCAGGTTTGATCCTGGCTCAGTTCGCTGGTATTTGAAGGTGCTCAAATACGTCAGCCTCGTGTCGGTAGATTAACTTGCGCGTAAACGAACTCCTGCGGGACAAAATTCCGCCACTTCGGTGTCTCTGAAAGCCGTGAAAGTAATTAGTGGCAATGACATTATTATCACTTGCGTGACAAAGTCGAAATGCAGCGCGTATAACTAAATTTTCCGCGGTATTAACAAAGGTTTCAGGTGGTAGTTTGAATATACCACTGTCGGCAGTAATATGCATATCCTACTGAGTCATCGAATTTGGAACCATCCGTGTAGGCCTAGATGTAAGTAACTTTAAGCCATATAAAGCGAATCAGTGCCGGAATGTATAAGAGCCTCCTTGTTAAAGTAGCTATGTAGATAGTACATAGACGGTGTGTAGAATACTGGTAACTGATATTGTCTAAATGTTGCAGTCACTTCAGGGTTGATGTTGAGATGCAACAACACACGTATTCTTCCCATGTTCCAGTCACTAAATGTTAACACAGCATCATTGACTCCCCATTTCAAAGTTCTTAACCCCACAAATACATTTTTGGGCACTCGAGTCCAGATAATGTTGTTGAAAGACTCGTTGGGATTCTGAGTGCGCCCATGTAGACACATTCTGAGAAGGTCTGGATGAACTACATCGCTGTAGATTGGCTTGATAGCTTCCACAACTGCTTCAGGTATAGAATTCTTATGTTCAAAATAGCTGTCCTGAATTTTCAGCCTTCCGAAACTTACAACATTTTTCAGGTCCAGGTGGACAAAGTGAATGTATTGGCTGCCTGTCACTTGAGAGTTTGTGAATGTATGTGACCCAGACTGCTTTCTTCATACTTTCTGAAATGTTTACGTTATTTCTGATTGCCATGCCATGATACCGCTGAAGTTCATTTATTGTTTTATCAGTCTGTCGACCCCTCAGTAGCTTCCCATCTAACAATACAGCGGTGCGCAGAGTTTGTTTCGGTTTTCTGAACCGTGTGCCCATCTCCTTCCGAACATGCCCAACATATTCCGAAAAAATAAAAGTCTACGCTTTCATTCCCAAAACGCATTAATAACACATCGTTTCGACTAATCACGTGTGCATTTCACTAAGAGGCATCATCAAACATTGCCTTTAAAGTACATTTTAAATCAATAAGGAATGAATTGAATAATTCGAAATCGTTCGTAATTCGTGGGTGTGTGTTGGAAAGGCAAGAATGCGATCTTATGTTAGCTATGCCATGCACTACATTCTCTATAGACTGTTTCAAACGGGATATGTCTCTCGTCTTCCTGTAGCATGTCATGAATTTGAACTTCCAGGATCAAGTTCAGAAAATATGTCTGTTGCAAATAAAAAGGGAGATACGTCACTATTCGATCATTTCTTAACTTCTGACAAGGAAATCAAGTCCCTTCAGTATAATAATATAATAGAATTTGTGGGACAAATGGTTCGTGAGTAAAAATGAAATGGCGTATGGCTTTTAGTGCCGGGAGTGTCCGAGGATATGTTCGGCTCGCCAGGTGCAGGTCTTTTGATTTGACTCCCGCAGGCGACCTGAGCGTCGTGATGAGGATGAAATGATGATGAAGACGACACATACACCCAGCCCCCGTGTCAGCGAAATTAACCAACTTTGGTTAAAATTCCCGACCCTGCCGGGAATCGAACCCGAGACCCGTGTGGCCAAAGGCCAGCACGCTAATCATTTAGCCATGGAGCCTGGCGGTTCGTGAGTAATCTGATATAAGTGTTGTTGGTAAGGAGAACGAAAATCAAGACCACTTCTTAGACTATGTTTACGGTGCATTCCTGTTGAAAAGGGAAAAGACCTTGTGACCTTCTTCATTTATCTACACTATTATTGTGATTTTTACTGATTGGAGTGACTGAGTGTGTTAACTCGCTACGGCTGCGGAGCCAAGCTCTGCATTCGGGAGACGAGAGGGGTCGAAACATACCATCGGCAGTTCTGAGAATGGTTATGGCTGTTTAATAAACGAACTATGGATATTGCCTGTAAGAGGCAAGGACAATCCTGTGCGAGTCGAACGAGGAAACTTGTGCATACGCGCGGAGCATTTTCTCTGTCCCCATCATACACCCCACTTCCTCTCCCACCCGTTCTCTTCCCCAAAGCACAGCAGCAGCTTGTGTTCTAACGTAGAAAATACGGCGAGTTCGTCGATTTGAATCGCACGCCCGGAAGTAAAAAAGTAACCTCATTTTCTCGAAAAGAAAACTTATCTCCGCCAATCCCATTGCACTATCGTTAACATAACACGAAGAGCGTCTGTGATTTTTTTGTCGGTACAGTTCTCATACACCCTGTATTTACTATTCATATGTACTATGAAGGGGCGTGATTAGCTCGTTGGCTTAGATGCTGGCTTCCCACACGGAAGGCTGAGATTCAAAAGCTGGTCGATCCTGGGTTGAGATGTTCATCTCAAAAATTGCTTGGCGTCAGGAAGGGCATCCGACCTTAAACCCCCAGTGAAAACCAAAATGAGCCTGGGTGGCTCCAGCGACCCCAGAAATAACTGGGACAGGCTGAAGAGAAAATAATATCATGCGAAATTTTGGAAGTTCAAATGATGAAACAAACGTCTGCCCAGTGGCTTTTACACTCTTCCCGAACAAACGATCCCCTGTGGGTGGGGGACGCATACGAAGAACACATCCACGGTATCCCCTGCCTTTCGTAAGAGGAGACTACAAGGGGAGACCAAGTGTTTAACGAATTCGAACCATGAGACTACTTCTAACTAGTACTACCACGCGGGGAACACCATAGGTCGCTTTTGCTTGCGCGTAGTACCACTACGTTAGGAACAAAATAGGTTTGTGATTAGTAGCAACAGAGTGCGCTGCCGCCTTTTACAGTACATGTGATTGGTGCCACTATATAAGCGACACCATGGTTCAGGCTTGCCTATGATTTGTACCCACTATGTGAGGAACACCACGGGATAGCGCGAGTTACGCTACTTTTGATTAGTACCGCAACATGAAAAACACCATGGCTCCACTTTCCTGGTGATAAGTATCATTATGAGGGGCCAATAACTTGGATTTAGGACTCCTTCAGACTACAAGCATCATCGATTCAGTATTGTGCTTTAGGCGCAGTCCCTTGGTCAGTGATACTATTACTTAACGCTAGTTTCTGTGAATGTGACGCCTTGCGGGTCGGATCCACTGATTGTTTTAAATTCATATTCATCCATTCATTCTTCGTCCTCACATTTTGAATCCTGGTCAGTGGAGAATTTTGGACTTTTAATTTGTCATTATGTTGTGTCTCACTTCGTACCATTAGGGGGCGATGACCTAGATGTTAAGCCGCATAAAACAATTTTTTTTTGCTAGTGGCTTTACGTCGCACCGACACAGATAGATCTCATGGCGACGATGGGAGAGGAAAGGCCTAGGAATTGGAAGGCCGTGGCCCTAATTAAGGTACAGCCCCAGCATTTGCCGGGTGTGAAAATGGGAAACCACGGAAAACCATCTTCAGGGCTGCTGACAGTGGGATTCGAACCCACTATCTCCCGACTCCAGGCTCACAGCCGCGCGCCCCTAACCGCACGGCCAACTCGCCCGATCTTTGAACAACAAGCATCATCATCATCATCATCAGCATCATCATCACCCGAACGAACGACGAGAGACATACGTCCGAGTTTTCCTCCTTCTTGAAACTATTGCAGAATGGAATACCAGAAATGTGACTGTTGATTTTGAATTTCTGGCAGTAACAATAATCAAACCGGACCTCCGACGACGACTGCTAATAATGCTAACCGCTACACTACGGAGGTCAACACTTTTATATGAAGTTTCTCGGGAGAAAATGGCAAGATTTGGGATTAACTCGCGAAAAGGGGGGGAAATGAACTGAGACTTCACATTCTGATTTGTCCTGCACTGGGTTTCCTTTTTGACTGCTGGCATGAAAAGCATTCCCATGAACCTGAGGTCGCAGAGCATTCTGAGACTGTAGATTAGTTTGGGGAGAGTTTGTCGGAAAACAGTAACGTCTTCGTCTAGTTTCGAAGTTGCCATAAGATGCAACATAGAACTGCCCACGCTGTAGTATTATGGTACGACAAAATTTAACAATGCGCTTGGAAAGGCGAACCCTACAATCAAGGACGTTAACGAATGTACGAAGACAGAAACGAACACACAGCGTGTGAGCTAATGAGGGCAAAATTAAATATGGAAGGAAAACGAAGGAAAACAGCAATACGAAATTAGACGAAAGACTGGAAAATACCAGTGGAAATGTACAAGAAGAATGGCAATATCGGAGACTGCTTGAAAACCCATCTCCTACTTGTAAAATCAGTTTCAACTATTTTGAATTATGAAACCTTCACGCCCAATAATACTTTTGATTGAGAGGCACGGATCATATTGGGCGCTAATTACAGGGTACCACAATTCCAAGAATACGTTCGAATGACAGTTGTACGGTAGGTACACGGACCCTACTGGGTGCGATTTACAGGACACTGGTATTATCAACCACGTTGAACATCAAAAAAGAACAAGAAAAGTACAGTTTGTATGTAATACTACTTTAGTGTCAGAATTCGGTAAATTCAGGTGATTGTGATAGGGGCTGCCTGGCCGAGGCGGTAAAGGCATGCTCGGTTCATCCGGAAGGACGTGGATTCGATTCCCCGTCAGGAATTCTAAAAAAGTAAGAAGCAAAATTTCCACTTCGGGAGTTGCGTATGACCACGAGGTTCACTCAGCTTACACCAAAAATGAGTACCAAGCTAATTACTGGGGGAAATGGTCACCGGGCGTTCAGGTAACTACTCTAAACCACCAAGTGCGGACGTAACGGATAATGAAAGCCTTTACCTCCCAACCCTCACCAGGATTACTTGATTCGAAAACTGGAAAAATCCAAAGAAAAGCGGCTCGATTTTTTCTGGGTGATTTCCGATGAAAGAGTAGCGTTACGAAAATGTTGCGAAGTTTGGTCTGGGAAGACGTGGGAGGAAGGAGACTAGCTGCTCGACTAAGTGCTATGTTCCGAGCCGTCAGTGGGGAGATTGCGTGGAATGACATTAGTAGACGAATAAGTTTGAGTGGTGTTTTTAAAAGTAGGAAAGATCACGATATGAAAATAAAGATGGAATTCAAGGGGAAAAATTGGGGCAAATATTCGTTTATAGGAAGAGGAGTTAGTGATTGGAATAATTTACCAAGGTAGATGTTCAATAAATTTTCAATTTTTTTGCAATATTATTTAAGAAAAGGCTAGGCAACAAAAACAGATATTGAATCTGCCACCTGGACGACTGCCACAAATGCAAATCAGTGGTGATTGATCGGTGACTGATTGAAACCTATTGCAAAGTGCTTCATATCAGCCAATCAGCTGATGTCCCAAGAAGAAAATTCGTTGTCACATGAATCGAAGACAGGAGCCTTCGACAGTTGATGTTAAGGTGTTATTCTTCGTTTTCTGGCCATGTTTTATAGAACTGTGTAAGTTGTTTCATCCACGTCTATCTTATTATCCTCTGAAACTCTGAGTGTCTTAGGTTTATCGCTGGGAACCAGACTTACAAGCAATTTTCCTACTTGGGATTGAATCACTCGCAACCAATGTCGGCGAAGAGAAACAACACCACTGTATATTAACCTTTGTGAACAATGGAATGCATATGAGAGGGAAATTCATACATTCAGTAAATGCCATTAGTTTTGCTTACATATGAGTGTCAGTGGATGAGTTACAATCGTGCATCATAATTAATCCCGGGCTCTATCTATGTACATGAACTGGAATCATCCTCACAATATTTGGCATTCACTAACCTACTCCAACAAAAGGTTCTTCGACCACATAAACTCGTGCTGTATACTTATTTACGTGAGCAATGTATTAAATTAATACATAGTATTAACGGAAATAATTTACCTGTAATTCCTTTTCCGGAAAAATTCCTTATGATTACATACTCAAACAATTCTGAAATGCTCGTTTTCCTCGGCTCTTCCAGTAACAATGTAACTGGAGGTAGTAGTAGTTAGTGGTAGTAAGAGTTGTATAGTAATTAGGTATTCGCTAATTATATATATAACGTATTTTGCCCTCCAAGGAGCACGTAGAACCAATACTTAGCACTGGACTTCTTGTTCTCTTTATCTTCCCAAACCTTCCTCATCCTTTCACTTTGGGCTTGTCTTCTCTCCTGTGTCCCAGCATTTTTAAGTTTCAAGATCTTGGCTGTTGGGTTCCTGGATGTGAACGTATGTGAATTGATTTTCTGTCTGAATGTAGTCCGTGTAATTCCCAGTGGGACAATATTAATTTCGGCAAGGTCGCTTTGAGTGTCTACTATAAAGCGTAATTTGGTTTGTCGGCTTCCTTTAACGGTGGAAAAGACTATTTGGTCAGTCGAAAGTCGTCCATTCGTTCTATATGTCCGTAAGGTTTCATGCACCTCTTCCATGCAACTGAGGAGAATCACTCAGTCATAAAATACAGTTGTTCTGAACTTTTACACACCCAGATACGGTATTGAATCTTGGGTCCAAATTGCTTCCTGAGTATCTGCCATTCTATTTTTTCTATGTCCTTGATGCTGATGGCTCAGGATGACGTCTTAATTCCGTAAAATGCTTCCGGGAGAACAACGGTGTGGTAGTGTCGGAGTTTGGCTTTGCTGGAAAGCGATTGCTTATTGTACGTATTTTTTCTGCGCGTTTTATATTAGCTATCATTCCACTTCCAGTGTTTCCGATGATAATTTCACCTAAGTACTTGAAGTGCTTAACTTCTGTGATGTTGCAATATTTGGTTGCAAGTGATGTCAGGATTTGGTTCATGTAGTACATGTATTGTGTTTTCTCGTAAAAGATTTCGAGGCAGGTTTTGATGGCGATTTCATGATCTTTCTCGATAGCATATCTGGCTTCCTCACGAGTGCGGGTAATTATTGCTAGGTCGTCAGCAAAAGCAAGGCACATTATATTGATTCTCTTATCTTTGCTTCCCATACTTATTCCAGGTACTTCCCTCTCGCAGGTTTTGATGATCTTATCCGGTACCAGATTAAACAATAGTGAGGACAACCCATCACCCTGTCTTACTTCTGATCTGAGTTGATATATATATTTACAATTTGCTCTACGTCGCACCGACACAGATAAATATTATGGCGGCGATGGGATACGAAAGGGATAGGATTGGAAAGGAACCGACCGTGGCCTTAATTAAGGTACCGTACTGTGCCATATCATATATGCCCCAAACAGTAATTATATAATATGGTGTAATATTGAGTATTTAATATAAGAAGGAGTCATGGTGTAATATACAAGTTGCGTAATGCAGTATTCCGGCAGCGCGTAGCTTCAGTAATAACTTCTTATCTTTCATAGCAACAGTGAATATCTCGGGTATTCCGTATGATTCAATCGGGGATTTACGAGAGTGTTTGAGAGCGGCCGATTATAAAAAGGACCAATCACAGCCCTGGAAGCGATATTGCAGAATGAAGGGATTTACAAAACAAATTTAGTCAGTCTTACCAACTTTGAGATTTACAGTGCTGTACTACTCTTTATTTTATTAGGCAGTCTATTATAAAGCCATACTCCACGTTTTTGATATGAAATAGAAGCAAGTTGAACATTTAAAAAAACTACCTGTAGACAGTTGCAATACTTAATTTGAATTAATAAAGTAATTAACATATTTCTATTGAATCAGCGCTTTTGCAGAGTAGTGGGCGAGCAATACCGTCATCGCATCAGTGGAATCCCCGATGATATGACTAATACCGGAAGTTTGGTGCATATAGCAGCTTCTGGAGATGGAAAGCTGCGGGTCGGTGTTCCTTGTATTCAGCCAGCGTTGTATGAAAGTAACTTTTACAGTGACGATTTTTAATCGAACAAGTACATATAGTTTGTGAAAGCTGAAACGTTATTGTTTTGAGAATATAATACCTATATGCAAGTGAATATAACTAAGACGATAGTTACTGTCGATATTTCCGAACCCGTATATGTAATTTGCATTTGGATTGTGCAAATACCGTGATCGGTACGCGTCCGGTAATCGCGAAAAACGTGTGCGATTCTTCGTCATCGTTCCGGTACAATCTAATGGTGTGTGCGGAGCACCACATTTCAAGGATGATGGAAGAAGAAAGGACCTGCAGTGTATTTGATAACGCCATGCAGTTTGTTGCAAATATGGCGTAATTTTCCTGACACGGCGGCCTGGAACCATGAAGAAGCTGAGACAAACAGATAAGTTCATCTTAAAAACCTTCTAGGCATGCTTAGATAGAAGAAATTAGGCTAATACGATCCTATAGTAATTTAGCTATAAATGCCAGTCCTTGTGCGGCTGAGCTATGTTTCCTTTTTATAGTTTAATGTAATGTTTCAGGGAAGATGCTTGTTTAAACCCTGATTTTTATATATTATTTTATTTCCTTTTTATTAGATGGGAAAGAGGGAAATGTTAGGTGTAGATGAGGATATGTTTGTCAAGAGGTAACTGCGTATTCCATTTTTTTGTAACAAGATCTAGACTCTTTTATTAAAAAGGCCGCACAGCCTAAAGCGTGTTTTGGGATAAACTTCAGTAGGGAACATTTTATTTAAAGGCATGTAGCATGTTTACAGGAGTGGAACCAGCGTGTACGTGCATCGTTGAACCAGTATCTTTTAGATCGGCAAAGAAGACTAGCTAATTGGTATTGTGTTATAAATTTACGAGAAAAAGGTAAGAATAGCCGGATACTGAGATTACAATGTGTGTTTATACAGGACGTGGGTGCCTGGTATATAAAAGAGGGGAAATATAATGGTGTAAGCTGCATGATAAGCGAAAGAGGCTTGATTTGCCTTGTATGTTCAGTGATAATATAAGAGTCGAACCCATGGTCTCCGAAGTGTTAGGCCAGATGTGCCGTATGTCGTATCATAGCCGTGCTAAATTGGAATATGTATTTAAGGCCAAATGAATGTGTATTGAAGCCTTAAGTTGAGTTCGAGGCCTTGTGTTAGTTTAATAAACAGAGAAGTGAGTGGCAGCGTTACTTTATATTCCCGATATATTAAAATCTCTCCGGCAGGAATTACCAATCCAATTAGTTAGTTTCTTTTTCTTGCGAGGCAGGATGCGTCATAGCTGGCTTATTAGAAGTGTTACTTGAGTTATAATTTGGCGTGTCAAGTGAAGACCAACATATGGACAGCTGAGCCAGGAGTTCCGTGTTCTTTCAATATGAAGGAGTTTAGCATCTTATTGCTCGTATTTCAGATAACGGATACACAGATTTTTTGTTTATTTTATTGGCATGAATTTTACAGGTTTCTTTGAAGTGTTTTGTTTTTATTGAATTGGGATATATGTTTATTGTTGATCATGTCATTGTCATCGTTGATAAAGACTTGTTTTTTTTAATATGAGGCCGAGCTCATTTTACTGGGAAGTAGGATTTCATGCCATCCAATTTGTAACAGAGCGGTCTGTTAGTAGATTCTCTGTAGCAATAAGCTAGGACCCTGAAACATTGATTTGTTGATTAATTGTTGTACATATAATTTTTAATTATGGATCGGATTTAGCATAATTTTATTCTGTCGCGGAATGTCCTAAAACCGTAAATGAAACGATATCCGTCAGGATTCGATAAGATGAAATAACTGCGTTGAATCTAGGCGAAGTGGGTCTTTCTTCCCCAGGTCGTTGTTTTTATTTTGTAAATATTTTTTTTAAACGGGACATTGCCCGTCTTTTTGTAATAATCGTTGCGTTAATTATGTGCACGGCACATATTGATTTCTGGCATTTATTCGAGCCATATTTTTTTGTTTTTATATTAATTTGTTTATTTTTCGATTTTTAATACTGTTTTTCTTTGATAATAAATCCATCTTACCCCTTACTTTGATTTTCATTTCGGAATTATGTTACTGTTTCCCGTTCATATACCCATGGTATAAGTTTTATCCTGAGACTTTTAATTTATTTTTGCCCTGATCATATTTTTACAAACCGAACACGCAGCTCTCCGATTGGCACCGGTAGACTGTATTTTAGACGGGGACGGTACAGTACAGCGCCAGCATTTGCCTGGCATGAAACTGGGAAACAACGATAAAACATCTTCAGGGCTGCCAACAGGGGGGCTCGAACCTACTATCTCCCGAATGCAAGCTGATAGCTATGTTACCCGAACCGCTTGTCAACTTTGTTCGGTAATAATAATAATAATAATAATAATAATAATAATAATAATAATAATAATAATAATAATAATAATAGTATTAATAATGGATCGGGAATCCGATGGTGACACCATTGGCAACCAAAAATCTCGATGATGTTATTTCAAATAGCTTCTGGTAAAGTACTCTTTGTTTCTCAGGAAAGGGCTTTTGACATTTATTTTTGAGCATTCCATGTGTGGTCGTATTTTGGAAACAGTAGCATATGACTGCATTTTGGATTAATGATTAGAGAAAGCTATGTATTTTCAGTGAGTTAAAAAATTTTGGCCGACCCCGTGGTGTAGGGGAAGCGTGCCTGCCTCTTCCCCGAGAACTCGGGTTCAATTTCCGGATACGTCAGGGAATTTTTCCTGGACGTGAGGGCTGGTTCGAGATCCACTCAGCCTACGACATTATAATTGAGGAGCTCTTTGACGGTGAGATATCGGCGCTTGTCTAGAAAGTCAAGAATTAACGACCGAGAGGATTCATCGTACTGACCACACGACGCCTCGTAATCTGCAGGCCTTCGGGCTGAGCAGCGGTTGCTTGGTAGGCCAAGGTCCTTCAAGGGCTATAGTGCCATGGGGGAGGGAGTTTTGATGCCCTCTTTGTATCTTTCCATAATAATAACTTTGTGTGGCTATTTCTAGCCGAGTGCAGCCCTTGTAAGGCAGACTCTCCGATAAGGGTGGGCGGCATCTGCCATGTGTAGGTAACTGCGTGTTATTGTGGTGGAGGATAGTGTTATGTGTGCTGTGTGAGCTGCAGGGATGTTGAGGACAGCACAAACACCCTGCCACCGAGCCATTGGAATTAACCTATGAAAGTTAAAATCCGTGTCCCAGCCGGGAATCGAACCAGGGACCCTCTGAACCGAAGGCCAGTACGCTGACCATTCAGCCAAGGAGTTGGACGTATCTTTCCATAAATGAAGGGGATGTGCTCCCGTTTGAACATACAAATATTAGTGAATCATTGGTTCTGAAATTCAAAGAAGGTTTCAGTTTCGAGGATGTTGATCCTGTGACAACAATCTCAATCAGAAGTTGTTCCGAAGAAACTTTTCAGTACTTAGAGAGGAGTTAATAGACATCAAAAACCGAGCTCGATAGCTGCAGTCGCAAGTACGGCCAGTATCCAGTATTCGGAAGCTAGTAGGTTCGAACCCCACTGTCGGCAGCCCTGAAGATGGTTTTCCCTGGTTTCCCATTTTCACACCAGGCAAATGCTGGGGCTGTACCTTAATTAAGGCCACGGCCGCTTCCTTCCCACTCCTAGCCCTTCCCTGTCCCATCGTCGCCATAAGACCTATCTGTATCGGTGCGACGTAAAGCAACTAGCAAAAAAAATAGACATTAAAACAAGAAATAAAAGTCTTTCAAACGTAGGTCTAAAAGTTAAAATCTTCTGAGAAATGAGTAAATGTTTACCATCAGTGTATGAGCAGACAACTGCCGGTATTTACAATTTTCAAACTACGATAGCTTGTAATCTACTTTTAATAGAATCCTGAAAAACAGCACCGTTGACATTGTATTTTTTTAATATTTGAAATATGTAACTTTCTAAAATATATACATATTCCAATAATTATTAAAATCTGTGTATGGGCTCCACTTATGAGCTTTTGATTGGACTTCATTTATATAAAACCAGCATGCCAATAACACCTTCCATTTCAGAAATATTTTGGGGTGAAGATATTACATGAATCACTGTATATACCTCTGTAAATCGTACAATCACATTCAACCTTATGAAAAAAATGAAATGCAACGCAATGGACGATTACATTACTTTTACCATCAGGGAAGTTAGATTTCAAATTAAGTCCCATTTACTTTTCCCGGGATTCGAACCTGGGTCATCTTCGTGATACTCCACACACCATTTCACTCGGATGTAACGTTTCGAAGAAAATTTGCATTACAAGGTTGTTGTTGTTATTAAGACGTTGTCGGGAGCTTACGATCTGTCTGGGATCCTGGGAGTCACCACAAGGTTGAGTATTTCTAGGCTTTTGTATCAGGTGAAATATATATCTGAAGACCTGTGAGATGCATACTGTTGACCACTGCGCATCATACTACGTGTTTAACATTCCATAAAGATTACCCAGCTTGGTCCAGTGAACAGTGGGGCTGTATTATGGTCGATGTTCAGTTGAGTCTTCATTACAGCGAGTGATGACGGATAACAATAAGAAGTGCGGTGTTCTTGTCTGTTGCGGCATTGTGGAGGTCAGATATGGAGAAATGGTGTGCTTCAGTAATAATCCAGGCTTTTTAGCGCTGTGATAGTAGCGCAATTCACTTTCCTGGATTAGAATCTATCTACACTGAACGTTATAGTGTTATTATTTGCGAACAGCAGATATTGTAGACTGTTCATACTCATCCCCTGAGATGAATCCCAAGAGACAGGTTTAGGACGCAGCCAGTTGTAGTGCAGGAAATGAGGGAAACAACCAGCAGCTTTCGTGTGATTTTGGCACATGAGTGAATCTCCATAACTCAAGTGCTGCTGGAAGATGTTGCACACGGGAGACCGGTGTATTTCATGACTCGCTATACGAGCTTGCGTTACGGGTTGATATTTCCCTCACTATCCCACGATATTGCAGACACATATAAGGGGCGATCCAAAAGCTTCCGTTCGATGGCCGTACAGTCATGAATCGGGATGCTAATGAGGTAAAATTGCCGTGAGCATTGAGGCACTCATCGCACCGACGCACCAGGTTGATGATCCTCGTGTGGTAATACACCGTGAAGAAGTCCGTAACCACCTGCTGTACATTGCCGTTTGACAGAAAGCGTCGACTCTTCAAGGTCGTTTTGAGGGGACCGAAGTCGAGACAATCACATCGGGAGGGACCAGGACTAATCGCCCTAATTGCCTCATCCACCGCCCGCGTGTTATTGTTCGTGATGGATGAGGATGGTGTCCGAGATCGACCGGCGTCTTGTGTCTAAATTCGACCCGCACGGAACTTGGTGCACCATTCCACAAGGGTGGTTTTAGACAGATATTCTATCCCATACACAGTCTTCCTTCTCCGATGGATGTCCACCAGTTTTTGTCCTTCAGCAGTCAGGAACAGAATAACAGGACGATGGTCCTGTTTTTACGCATTTGGTAATAAGGTCGCCATAGTTGACCTGGCGGCATTTAACTCACGCATCTCAGCACGGCACAACTGCCACACTAATCCATTTGCCTACACGTCCGTGCTTATATACCCGCATGGGAATCGCGCTACGTTGCTTGTCCGCTGAAGCAGTATCCTCAAACGGAAACTGATCACCACTTATACACTCATGATCATAAAAAGAGAACACATTGAAAGGCTAGAGACAGGAAGTTCACATTCACAGGACATGTACATTAGTATGTTCTGCAGAAACGATTAACTTTTCAGTCAGCTAGGTTCAGCATGTGCCATGTTGCCTAGTAAGCACTGGGTCCTCCATGGGCACTGATAACTTGTTCCATGCATGATGGCATCGAAACATATAAGGATCTAATTGCGTCCTGGGGTATAGCCACCCATGCCGCATTCACCAGGTTCCACATTTCATCTTTGGTGGTTGGCATTGGTTCACAGCACTGCATCCGTCGTTTCACCATATCCAACATATTTTCGATTGGCGACAAGTCCAGTGACCGGATGGGCCAGGGCAACAGTCTGACATTCTGTGACAACAGAAGGCATGTGTTCGTGCAGCAATATGTGGTCGCGCAATGTCCTGCTGAAATATGGCGTCTGGGGTGTCGTACAGAAAGCGTATGCGTAGGGGTCACAGGATGTCATTCACGTAGGTCAAACTGATCACAGTGCCCTAGACACGCACCAAATGTAATTTGTGGTTATACGCAATAGCATCCCACACCATAAAGACCTTGATTTTGCGCTGTACGTCTCGTGCGAATGCAGCCAATGTGATGCCTCTCCCCCTGTCTGAGGCGAACCAAAATGCGGCCATCATTTTCAAACGAACAGAACATGGATTCGTCCGAAAACACTATCAGCTGCCATTCCTGTCCCAGTGACGACGTTCCATACAGCACTGCAGTCTAGCATGTTTATGCACATTAGTGAAAGGTAGGCGGAGAAGTCGACGACGCGGCGGTAAACCAGAACTTAATAAACCGCGACGGACTGTCACTCCTGATAGTGTACGCTATTTTACACTGTTCCACTGTTGCGCCAGAGCAGAGGAGGACGCAGATCTCTCCTGCAATGTCATTCGGAAGAGGTGTCGATCTTCTCGGGGGATGGTTTGGGTAGTGGGACCACATCCAATTCGTCGTATTCTACGGCCTTCTGTAAACCATTCTGTATACACCCGTCGCACTGTCGACACACTTCATCCCAAACGAGCAGCAATTTCCCGGATGAATGAATCACGTTCTCTCATGCCAATAATGCGCCCTCTTTCAAAGTCACTCATTTGGCGGTACGGTTCTCTCATACGTCTGCGAGGCATCCTGCACGTCTGCTCAAGTCACACTGATCAATTACCTTCGGTTTATAGCAGGGGTGGCCACTAACCTTACTTCTGGGAGCCGCAAATTTAGGAGACAAAAATTGGGAGCATGTTTAGAAAATGGTTTATAAAATGAAGACACGCTTTTCGTTTTATAACAAATGAAGGAACATTTATTTTCTACACTACACACAACATTATTTTTCAGGTACACATCAAGGAATGAGATTTTACTCTTGAGAAGTGCTTTTTTGAGTGTTCATTTTTGCTGTTAGTTTTTTGATATCTGGCTGATAATTGGTAAGCGCAGTTCGCACAAGATCACTTAAATGTTCATCAGGTAGTTCAGATCGATATTTAGATTTAATGAATTTAAGCGTTGAGTACAGTGCTTCGCACCATAAGTAGTCCCAAAGTTTGAGATTAGTCTCTTGGCACACTTTTGTTAGTGGTATTTTTATTCTGGAACATTCTTCCAAAATTCTATGGTAGAAATGCCACTTCGTTTGAGTCCTTTTAGTCCTCGACCTCTTGCAGTTCTGGTAGCTCCAATTCTACAGCTGCTGTATACTTTGTTATTGGTGATGAAACTGGACGGCCATCGCCCACAACGTCAACAGAAAAAGGATTTTCCAGGTTTAAGTGATCTCAAATTATTAAGTCTGCCATTGATTTCTTCAGCAAGGCCAGGCATTTTACTCATGTAATCTTCAGTTTCCAGTTGAATGTCAGGAAGGCTTTCAGTCATTTTCTTCAAACATTTGAATTGAGAAAATATTTTAGTCTGAAGGTCTTTCCCAAAACGCTTCAACTTGCTATGAAAGCTAAATACAGTCTGGGCCAATTCAGAAAAATTTTTCTCTTCCTTGTAAAGATACGTTTAGCGTTTTTAAATGCTGGACCACATCTGTGAAAAAGCCAAATCTAACAACCACTGGGGGTCATTGAGTTTAGGGAATGATATTCTTTCCATAAACTGTTTGATTGGATCAAGTAATTAAAAAAATCTGTCAAGAACATTGCTTACTGATAGCCATCTTATTAATCAGTACCAACATACATCATCAGGAAGCCCATCATTGTTCATATCTTCTATAAAAGATTTGAACTGTCGGTGTGTTTTGACACTTGAGCGAATACAGTTCACAATTTTTAGAACTACCTGCATAATATGCGGGTACTGAAAATATTTTGTTGCTAAATGTTCTTTGTGAATAATACAATGAACAGGTAGGAAATCAGGAAATGATGTGTCAGAATTTAAAAGCCCAATAAGCCCTAGTTTCGAGCCATTCATAGATGGTGCACCATCGGTAGCAATGCTGATACCGAGTTTTCCTGTAAAACACCATCCAGGTCTTCTTTAATGTCACAATCACGGGTTGTATCCTTCAAAGTAACCAGGTCTAAAAGTTCTTCCACCACCTCCAAGTCCTTTGACACATACCTCACAAATATGGGTAGTTGTTGTTCGTCTTTGATATCAGTAGACTCGTCCAGAGCCAGACTTACTGCTGAGCACTCTCTTAGATATTTTTGTAAATTATTTAAAATATCCGCACTAATAACAGAAACTCACCTCTCTATTGTGTGTCTAGCAGCGGGCATTTCGTTGATCATTTTCAGCAGTTTCTTATTTTGGGTTCTAAAACAGAAATAACTTGCACCATATCCTTAATAAACTCCTCTTCTGTGTAAGGCTTTTTTTGCTTTTGCAATATTAAAAGCCAAGATGAAGCCAGCTTCGGTTGCCAAATCTGCTTCCTTCGTAAAAATTAACATAACCCAACTCTGACCACGAAGGTTTTCCTTTAGTGACTTCAGTTTGGTTTTCCTTAACTGAGAGCCAACAGGAAAATCATTGTTGAAACCGCCGTGGTTAGTGTCATGATGGCGTTTTAGATTACTGGCCTTGAACTGTAACAAAGTTATTTAAGACAAAGGAGACATTGGCTTACCGTTTCTTTCTGTAAAAACGAATTCTTCCTCCCAGTCGGTATTAAAAGCTCGATTCTCATCTTCATATTTACGCTTCTTAGGCAGCATCGCAACTATTCGTACACCAGGCCACAACTGTACTCAAACAGAAATGTATCGGCACTCACTACTGCCTATACGTGAACACGACTGGCTTTACCTCACGACACTGACTCACTGACACACTCTCCCACTCAAAGCACTATCTAACAGAAGGCGCCGGAACTATCTTCAACAGCCATGTCTTACCAGTGACGTATAGCGCTAATAACGTTAAGCCGCACACCGCTGCTACTGACTGCCGCCGGCCGCGAGAAGTCGTTAAATTCCATTAATTATATCATTTAATTTTACTCTAAGGTTGGTGTCAAGAGCCGCACAAGACTGACTCAAGAGCCGCATGCGGCTCACGAGCCTCGTTGTGGCCAGCCCTGGTTTATAGCGACAACGAGAGCCGCAGGCACATTTTACCAGTCGGTGGTGGTGCGCAGAGATATCGATGTGGACCTTGAGGGTCGACATGCTTCGAATGCTAGTCATTTCTTCAGAAAATACTAATGCACATATCTTGAGAATATGAACTTCCTATCTCTAGTCTTTCAAGGTGTTCTGCTTTTTATGAACATGAGTGTGCATCGTGTGAGACGTTCCGGGGTGTTTTAACACCGAATGATCATTTCAGCAAATTTATCTTATGAATATCTTAAGAATGTACTGATCAACTGCACTGGCGCAGTTTGTTCTTCCTCGTGTCAAGGAAAATGTGTTACACAATGACAGCATTTACATTAAGAACCAACCGCGTCGTATTTTTCTTATCGCCGAGCGCGGCAGTCGTGGCGTTATTTCAGCAGAGTTCAGTTCATATTGTATATCTTTGTCAATTTCCTGGCAGATATTTTGTTTCAGTTCTTCTGGTGTATGCAGATTTGTTTTGTATGCACAACTCTTTCAACTACTCCAGAGATTAACGTCGCAAATATCAGCTGTATGAGCTGTAGCAGTGCGAAATGACGCTCTCTGTCAGTTACAATTCTAACAGAGAATGTTAGAACAGTATTCACGTATGGGTCGAATCAAACCGTTCGCTCAAAAGGTATTGGTCGTATGATTCGTTCGCCACTCATGCCATGTTATAGATCAATTTTCTCATAATGGTTGAGCACTTCATATAGAAAATCAGGTTTCTCAACCACCATTAACGATTATTTTGCATATTCGCATAACGATGGATGTAGAACAGGGCCTCATACGAGAAAGATAATATTACATTTTTGGCTATTTCATGTTTTGAGACATTATAAGGAATCCACCTGCAAAATGTGCTTCTACATAGAGGATCACCCGGTTGAAAGGCATGTGACAGGGTTTGTTTATATGGTTTTAACTTTAGCAGTGTTTTAGCCTTCAGCGCAGATCCGTTATAAAACTCTCCTCGTTGTGAATGATCCCTGAAGGATAATTTTAAGAAATTTTCCAAAAGATATTCAAAGTAATATTTTTAGGTAAGAATACGCTATCCGAGCTTACCTTACGCATTGACATTTTTCACATTATCCCATTGCAGTGCAGATACATACATCGTATCGGACGCTATACAGTGTTTTACCACCAAATGATAGATTAAGGCCTCGTCTGAGCTAAAGAATATTACATTTTGGTCTATTTCATCATTTTAGACATTGTCCGAAAGCCATGGACAAAATGTCACTAATACCAATATAATGGTCCGTTGTTATAGAATAGGGCCTCTCATCTGAGAAATAGAATACTATATTTTGTTCGATTGCATCATTTTAGACATTATCCAAAATCCACAGACTATATGTCGGAAACAACTATGTGCTCAAACAATATTTGGTCACATGATTTGTTCACCGTTCATTTTCTCATAACGGAAGAGCACTTAATTAGAAAAATCATGTTTCTCATATCAGCTTTATGAGATGTGGAAGAGTGTTGTTCAAAGAAAGCGCTAGGGGAAGAGCACAGCTACTGCTACTGTAGTTGAACACGTGACTCAACGACACGAGGACAGTATAACATAAGCGGCGTCTCCTACTATGGCAATTCAAAACGCGTTTGGTCCTGAAATATTTGGCTCGTTTATAGCGAAACTAATAGGACAAGGCAAAACGTATATAGCATGTGTTGTGAGATGTACTTTTATTTACCTACTAGCAGAATATCTGCACGTATACCCCTAAAACTCTGTATATCACTAATTCCAACGAAAAACCAGGTAAGTCCAGTTTTTTTTTCTTTCAATTTTTGCAGTAACCTACTACACTCTCTATCCTTTGACACTAACATGATATGTCATTTCGTCATAATACTGAAGAAATAGCCAAATTTCACTTCCATAGTATTCAAGACCTGCCTGCTGTCATTTCTTGATGGTTACAGTACTTTTGCATCCATCTCTTGGCACAGGCCAGAGCAAAGTGTAGCTTCCACTGAAGTCCCAGTCTCATCCATGGCTGTGACAATATGGAAGCTGCTGGGGTATGGGTGGTGCTGATTAATGACATTCAGAGCACAACCAGTGTGTATGAGTGTCATGAAAGGTGTTGCTCATGGGTTAGTTGTGCTACAATAGAACTGTCTGGCCCAGTGAGGAAAGCAATGGCAAACTACCTCACTCCTCATCTTGCCTAGTACGCCTCATTTTGGTACTGCCATTGGTTTTTGTGGTTTCCCTATAACTGCATAGCCTTTGGTGATGCTATTTGAGGATCCAACCAGCCTCTGGGCTGATGACCTAACAGACAGTATTCAAGACTACAAAACAGTCTCTGGTAAGAACCAGGTAAGTTGAGTTATCTTGTAATTATTCTGATTACTGTGAATAAAAGTAGCTTCAGTCAGAGAGGCCAGATTGTGTTACATGTAATAAATGTTCTGTGGTTATTATGGACGTTGATATTATTGCCTTGTAAATAATTTACTGGCAGTGAATTTACACAGCTGGCTCTATTAAAGATAACTATTAAATCTTACTGGCTAACAATACACAAATGTGACTTACACGCTTTGGTTTGTACTGGTCCGCATAAGAGAGTAATGCCTGGTCAATACAGGACAAGTCAGTTTCATTCATGATCCAAAGTAAATACTTCATTCATTTTTGGATTTAAAAAATCAAACCAAAACCATTATTTATAAAGTTGTTTCATACACCGCGGAATGGTTTGACAACATTTGGTGAATCCGTGATTTTTTATTGTTTAAAAAATTGCTTCCACCGAGAACTTTATTTCTTTAACTTATCTTGTTATTCCCTGATATTAATGATATTATCCTTAATTATTGGGCATGTATATACTGTATTTAGCTTTGGATCGTACGTGATGACATCTTATTATGATGATGTATATGCACCCGCGGATTTTTTAATAGCAGGCACTGATAACGAGCACGGCCATTTATCTTGCTGAGTATCGATCAAGAAAAGTATGATAATGCACGATATGCATCAAGTGCATAAACATTTTCCTGTTGGATCCCATAATGTCATCTGACTTACCCATTACGTTATCTGTTTATCTGCCATCCTAGCGATGAAACCATCTATCCACAAGCCCATCAGAGTCCTCGCTCAAGTTGCTGCACTTTGTATAAATAAATATCAGATAAAATAACTTATCTACTTCTTCCTGATCAACTGCTTCATGAGATAAATACACCACAACTATTCTAGTGCTAATTACATTGATTTTAATATTTGACCATATCCATTATTCACTCAAACACCCAAAGGCACCGTATATTGCATTTTATGGTTTACCTAATTAATGAACCGACATCCTATTGCGTCCTACCGCTTTTAACAACTAATGAATGCAGTACCCTATTTAGTGGGTTGACTTTTCACGACCACGCTGAAAACAAAGTTAGCTTTCACAGCTACTAGATCATGTAGTTTACATACTGTTTATATTTTATTTCAGAGTTACCACAATCCGATAAAGGACTAAATGTCTGCATAGCAAGTGCTTAATGCACACAACACAACCAAATACCCTAAAGTCTTATTTCAAGTCTCATGATAATTGGTAATGTTGATAATGATAATGACGATGTTCATATTCATTTTCACACTCCCATAGGGTAACAGATAGGAACATTGTGAATTTCGTCCTGTTTTACTACCGGACGCCCTTCCTGACGCCAACTATGTGGAGGAATGTATTCACAATTGCTTTCTTCGGTGGTGGTTGTTAGTGTGGTGTTCTGTGCGTAAATGAAGTGGTATGTTCTGAGTTAGGCGCGAACTTGTAGGCCTCGACCCAGAAGAATTAACCGGAAATCCCCAACCTGGCCAAAAAATCGATCCCAGGGTTCCCTAATACTAAGGCACGACTCTCGCAACTAAGCCTAGGGAGCCGCCGGATGATGCCGATGATGATGATTATTATTATTATTATTATTACGGAGGTTCCGTGGAACAGAGAGAGGTGAAAGAAGGTGCTGGTGGGAATGGGTCTATCTGCGATATCAAACCAAACAAACCAAACCCCATTGCACTACAGCCCTTGAAAGGCCTTGGCCTTCCAAGCGACCGCTGCTCAGCCCGAAGGCCTGCAGATTACGAGGTGTCGTGTGGTCAGCACGACGAATCCTCTCGGCCGTTATTCTTGGCTTTCTAGACCGGGGCCGCTATCTCACCGTCAGATAGCTCCTCAATTCTAATCACGTAGGCTGAGTGGACCTCGAACCTACCCTCAGGTCCAGGTAAAAATCCCTGACCTGGCCGGGAATCGAACCCGGGGCCTCCGGGTGAGAGGCAGGCACGCTACCACTACACCACGGGCCCGGCTCTGCGATATCAAAGATTAATTTAAAACTTTAAAATAAATTCTATATTTCTTTTCAGAAATTAAATGTTAAGAAACAAAATTCTTCACTTGTTGAAAGTACAAAATGTCAGGTACAGAGCAATTTTGATGCAAGAATAGAAAAACCCAAGGATTGGTAATTTACAAGTTTACATATAATAATAATGTTATTTGCTTTACGTCCCACTAACTACTTCTTAAGGTCTTCGGAGACGCCGAGGTGCCGGAATTTAGTCCCGTAGGGGTTCTTTTACGTGCCAGTAAATCTACCGATACGGCGCTGTCGTATTTGAGCACCTTCAAATACCACCGGCCTGAGCCAGGATCGAACCTGCCAAGTTGGGGTTAGAAGGCCAGCGCCTCAACCGTCTGAGTCTCTCAGCCCGGCTACAAGTTTACAACGTCGCTAGTGTTGCGTTTAGTTAGATAAGGAGAGATATCTCCCAAGACACAATTTTCAAGAGCGCTTTGCTCCAACAGTTACAATTAACAGCCTTCCAAAGGCACCACCCATTATTACAAAAGAATCAGAAAAGAGTTTACATGCTCCCCAATTTCAAGCAAGCAGGCTCCGCTCCCAATTCCTTACAGCCTACTTAAGGCAACTTTACTCAAAATCTTACAGTTTCTGGCCTCTCTAGGCACAACCTACACTTTACAGTTTAGTTTACACAGGGGTATCTAGCACCCATCCTAATGGGCCGTCGTGAAAAAGAAGAACAGGTTAAATTACTGGCCCAAACTTTAAAAAAAAGCATGGAGGCGTACACTTGCGCTCCTTGAAAAGCCCTACTTGAGCTGGTGGCCCGATGATGCAGAGGCTAATCTCACACTACTGAGGTGACTAGAAAGAAAGGTTAATTAGAGATTTACAGGAGAAAACAGTAACAAAGTCGTAGTCACCTCAAGATAAATTGAAGGGGAGTTTGAGAGGGTAACGCACTCTCTATCCCCGATTTACAGGACTTACATGAAATTTTACAAGAGAAAGAAGAACATTTACATTTTTAGAAAATTGACGGTTACATAGATAAAGGTTGGATACCGACTGCAGCTATCGAGCCCGGTTATGGAAAAACTAGAAGATTTTACATAACATTTCGAGATCACCTGGCGGCATTTCGGCTATATAATCATAAAATTGATCAATTGCTTCACATTTACATGACACCGGACATGAAGTATCAAATGTACAGAATTCTCTCACCATTATACACGCACGCCCAAAAAGGGATAAGAGTGAATATTTTAGAAGCTCCAGAAATTTATAGAATCAATTAATGGATTCTAAACACATGTTCAATGATAAAATTTAAAATGAATACTTTAAAACAACATTAAGCTTTACCAGAAACTGTATATTTATGACACGACACACACATACTGTTGACACAACATAGACCGAGCTCGATAGTCGCAGTCGCTTAAGTGCGGCCAGTATCCAGTAATCGGGAGATAGTGGGTTCGAGCCCCACTGTCGGGAGCCCTGAAGATGGTTTTCCGTGGTTTGCCATTTTCACACCAGGCAAATACCGGGGCTGTACCTTAATTAAGGCCACGGCCGCTTCCTTCCACTACCTAGGCCTTTCCTCTCCCATTGTCGACATAAGACCTATCTGTGTCGGTGCGACGTAAAGCAAAATAGCAACAACAAACAACGACACAACGTAGATGATACAAATTCCTAATGCGCATAGCCCCTGCTATGAAACAGTACAATATTCTTTGAAAACAGTTGTGTATCACGTACAGCAACCATTAAACATCACCATTTCACCACGTGGCAATGCAGCGAAGTCTCTGAAACGCGTTGTGGTGTAAGAATTCTTCTTCTCCTTTATCTGTTTACCCTCCAGGGTCAGTTTTTCCGTCGGACTCAGCGAGGGATCCCACCTCTATCGCCTCAAGGGCAGTGTCATGGAGCTTCAGGCTCTGGGTCGGGGGATAAAACTGGGGAGTGTGACCAGTACCTCGCCCAGGCGGCCTCACCTGCTATGCTGAACAGGGGCCTTGCGGGGGAATGGGAAGATTGGAAGGGATAGACAAGAAAGAGGGAAGGAAGCGGCCGTGGCCTTAAATTTGGTACCATCCCGGAATTTGCCTGTAGAAGAAGAGGAAAACCACTTCCAGGATGGCTGAGGTGGGAATCGAACCCACCTCTACTCAATTGACCTCCCGAGGCTGAGTGGACCCCGTTCCAGCCCTCGTACCACTTTTCAAATTCCGTGGCAGAGCCGGGAATTGAACCCGGGCCTCCGGCGGTGGCAGCTAATCACACTAACCACTACACCACAGAGGCGGACGTGGTGTGAAGCATTTAATAAAATTTGTGACTGGCATCAGTTTTTACTATTCATAAAGAATGCATTTACACTTATTTATTCGAAATTACATGTTATTTTGAGCAATTCATGATAACTAAAGTATCATTCAACATTTACATAAATTAGGAACTGAGCATACGGTACAAAATATTAGTCACCTTCACCCCCCCCCCTCGAAAAGTACACTGGCAGCTTTGGAGCGATGTAGATGGTGTTGCACTGGTACTCTGTGCTTATGTTACCCTTCATCACGGACATATTACTGATCAAATGACCACCCGATGAGCATGTTCCAGTCGGTTGTGTGGAAGTAGCGCATGGAGATGGTTCGAAGCCAAGACGTGGCAGACCGGCCAAGAGTGACTCTCGTATTTGAACGTGCTCATGACCGCACAGTGAATGGAGGTGGCCGATTTGTTGGTATATCAACGTGAACAGTTCTACGTGTTTACCGGCAATGGTGTACCACTCGCTGCCATGAAACACAGCGTAAGATCTGTGGTCGCAAAAGATCCTGACCGACAGGGACCGGAGTCGAGTGTTAATGAAAATCGGTTCCAAACCCGACATGAATTGTTGTTGTCAGTGAATGAAGGTCTATCCCAACAAGTTTCTGAGCGAACACTGGGAAGGGAACTGCATGCAAGGAACAATTGGAATCGTGTACCTTTTATGAGTCCATTGCTCACAAGGACACATAACGATGAAGGTCTTCGATGGGCCAGACAACACCAACGTGAACAGTAGCTCACTGGATGCGTGCAGTGTGGTCCGATGAGTCGTTATATTTGCTGTTTTCAAATGTCGTAATGCACTGACTGCATCGACGGACCAATGAGGCGTTTGACAAACACACCGACGCACTGTCACACATCGATTGGCCCACTAAATCCTCCGATCTTAAACCCGTTACAAATGTGTGGGTCTATTTGAAACAGCGGGTGAAACGCAGACATCAGCAATTTAGTGACTCTGCGGGACCTTATCATTTGCGATTGGATATAGCTGGAAATGGCATACCTGCAGAAATTTATGGACTTCCTTCTTCGCCGAACCAAGGCATAAAATTTTCTCCGAAGCGTTTTTGTCCTTGCGATGATAAAAATGCTTAGTGGCCTGAGGCTCCAGAAATTCCCATTTAAACTTTCTGTGTAAATATTATCTGCGCACTTTTTAGCGATAGATTTACACCCTAGTGCTGAATCGGTCGACTTTGGTTATCTTCGAGATTCGTATTGGCAACCTTTGAAACACAAACTAAGAATCGTTTATGATCGCTGTGCGACATCTGGAGTACACTTTACGTACTCGTAATGTTGTTTTTACACAGCAAAGCTAAACTATGGAATTCATGCTAGGAACACGTTTAGCATCGAGAAATGTTATATAGTATTATATATTGTGTGTGTGACACAGTTGTTGGCGTAAGATAATAAAGGTTTAGAAAATTCACATCGATATTATCGATTCAATTCAGATTTCATTTCCGTTCAGTTGGCAGTATTACCGGAACCGGCAGTGCTCCCTCCTTACTCCTCAACCCAGAATAAAAAAACTATCACTAAAAAGGGCGCGTAAAATAAAAACTTAGCGTACACAAACCGCTGCAGATGATTGCGAGGTCACCGACAGTCAGGTACGCACTGAACAGCTGAGTCGTTGCCTACGTCATACGTTTGCAGCTCAACTGCTCACCAGGCGGCTCCCGGCAGCTAACCTGCAGGTGAGAAGAGTGACTGCCCTTAGCGAGATAGATGTGAATAGCAGGGTCAAGCAGGTGTTCTCCCAAAAGAGCAAAGCGGGAAAGACTGTCTCGCCTAACATTTCATGGTAAACGTGCATTTAAACATAAAGTGAACTTAAATGACTTTTTAAAGCGAAAATGAAATATTTTAAACATTTAAACAAGGGTGATTGATTATTCGTGAAAAAACGTAAATTATTATTTTCCACTAAATCAAAACAAAATCTCGATATTTCCGATTTCAACACATTTATAAACAAAGCTACGGCAATTATTCTATCAAACTATAAACGTAAATTATACTTTAACTAATTAAATCAAAAATAAAATGTCTAAATTTTCGAATTTAGCACAGTTTTAAATAACGGATTATTACTTTATAGTACAAGTTAATTAATTTTATCTTACATAATCCTTAAAAAATTGTTTTTGAATTTTAAACAAGATAAATTATTTATACATGAACGGAAATTATTTTATCTCACAGATTCAAAAGAAATTCGACGTTTGAAATTTAACACAAACAAGTGTAAGTATTAGTTTTTCTATCTCACATAATCCAACCAAACTTCGGGTCTTTCTCAATTTAACACAATTTTCATCATCTCTTCGAAATAGAAACCTAGCACCTCCTGGATGCTACCAGTTTAGTTGTGATGCAATAAAGGTTTTGCGCTGATTGGATGCGTTATATGGCTTCTAAAACTGCATGTGACATGGATGATCTTCTTTTAGACTTTTGAAATGTCATTATTGAAAATATTTGCTCAAACATACGTCGAGCCAAACATTGCAGCAAATCGGCATGCCTGTGCTTGTAGCCGTGGGAACTCTTGCTGGGTCGAATGTTCATAAAATCGTAGAGCTCCTCTTGTAGAATAGTACCGATCTTTAAGGAGTGTATGGCACTTAAACATGATCGTTCAAGTGGTAGGGACTACTCTGAGCCGAGCACTGAGCTGGATTACAGCGCTCTGGTTCGATGAACGCGGGTTGGCTAAGTATGGCCTACTGGAACGAGTGATGCGGCAACTGCTCTATCACTGTTGTAGAGCGGGTTGTGGCCCCCCAGGCATGTATGGATTACAATGCGAACGGACTCATGTCCCCACCAAATGCTTACTTTTCTTTCCCACCCAGACAACGTTCCATCATTCATAGGCAGTTTTTTAAAATACTAGAGTTATTATATGTTACTTTTACTTTGAATTAAACAATATAATATCCGAATTAAATACGATATTTTCAGTTTTGATGTACAAGAATATCAAGGGACCTCGAGAAAAATCTTAATTATGAATTGAAAACATTTGTTTTCGCCAAGATCTGCTGTACTTGGTATTCCCTTTTGTTACTTTTGTTGGTGGGTCATTAAAGATACTGTATCGTTCAGGTAAAACCATGTTTAACTTACTCTGGTCATTCCAGAGGATTTTGGACGAATTTATTAATTCATTTTACATACGTCCTTCTAAACTGTCGAATTTTTCCATTCATTTCACTTATCGCTGTTTCCCCTGTGCCAAATCTCATTCAGTTCTACACCTGATAAGCAAAGTTTCAATTCTGATCGAAAGTATCCTGACACCCCTTCTCAATTGTGAACTACCGAGCTCGATAGCTGCAGTCGCTTAAGTGCGGCCAGTATCCAGTAATCGGGAGATAGTGGGTTCGAGCCCCACTGTCGGCAGCCCTGAAGGTGGTTTTCCGTGGTTTCCCATTTTCACACAGGCAAATGCCGGGGCTGTACCTTAATTAAGGCCACGGCCGCTTCCTTCCACTTCCTAGGCCTTTCCTCTCCCATCTTCGCCATAAGACATATCTGTGTCGGTGCGACGTAAAACAAAATAGCAAAAAAAAAATCAATTGTGAACTAGAAACGTAGGTGTTAGTACGACCGTCGCTGCTGCTATACGTAGCGTCTGAGTGCTCTATGTTGCTCATTGATACGAGACACCTGTAGAATGGGTGGAGCAAGTGAGCAAATGTCAAAACTCCAATGAATCGGTGAACGATGTTATATGGTCTCGCATCCCTAAATGCACTTCTGTGAGCATAAAAACATTATGATTTGGAGTTCTGGGTGCAGTACTCAATTTTAATAAAGGTAACATTGTCAAATGGCATGTATTACAGCAGTTAGGACTAAACGTAGGAAGGAATTTTGTGAATTCCATGAAGTAGTTGGACCGAGAAAGACTACGACAAGCTGAAAGAATGGCTCAGGAAGTGCAAACAAATGCTAGGGAATCCAAAGACAAGACTAAACGAAACCTATAAGACTTGTATGAATTACAGGAAGATCCATATTCTCCTTCTTATGGGACAGGTATGCGCTGAGATATGAAAACTTGTGTGAAAAATTTTAATTGCAGTTTTCTAAGTTTCTTACTTTTTAATGCATGTTCCTTTTTCTATGTGACTATTTATCACAGAACTGTGTAATTCTTACCATCAAACTGTCTTATATTGATTTACATTTTTACGGAGGGATTTCTTTATTTAGCCAATACTTTTTGAGATTTGGCTGTTTAGTTTAAGAAAAAGTAATTAAAATTTGACACTTAAGCCTAATCAAATAACGGATGTGTTAACATGTTAAGTTAGCTACGATGAATATGTGGACGAAATTTCATCATCATGACTTTATTAGATCCTGAGGAAAAGGAACATAAACTTAACAAATTTAACATTGGCGAGATAGGCAGATCCGTATGCCATTTTTTCACTTCTGAACAATATGTCCGAGTACACTTTGAGTAATGTTGCGCGTAGGTGTCCGGACACTTGTGATTAGATGGTGTATTATTCTCTTCGTGATCATTTTGTGTTTTCCGTGCTGATTTTCGGAAACTCCAGTGACGGAATAACGGTGGTCCTTTTTTTCTCCTGTCGTTTTCCGATGTTGATCTTATCGTGATTGTTCTCTTCAGTCACTCTTATTTTATGAATGCCTTACGCCACATATTCAAGCCATTTGAAAATCTCAAATTATTTGGGAAAATAGGACAGACCACCGTACTTAAATGAGTATGTCTTAGTTCTTGATAATGAAACAATAAAATTAATAATCATGTCTATAATCGCATTTCAATAGTCTATTTTGTGTTTTCAACGCCATGAAACATTGATGAGCTAGTATTCGATTTAAGTTTATTGACAACAGAAATATTTACCTGTGGGTGGGGGTTGTAGAATAACACCCATGGTATCCCCTGTCTGTCGTAAGAGGCGACGAAAAGGGGCCCCAGGGGCTCTGAACTTTGGAGCGTGGGTTGGCGACCAAGGGCCCTCAGCTGAGTCCTGGCATTGCTTCCACTTACTTGTGCCGGGCTCCTCACTTTCATCTATCCTATCCGACCTCTCTTGGTGAACCCTTGTTCTTTCCCGACCCCGACGGTATTAGGTTCCCGAGGTCTAGGGAGTCTTTCATTGTCATGCCCTTCTTGGCCCTTGTCTTCCTTTGGCCGATACCTTCATTTTTCGAATAAATTGTCGGCCCCTTCCATGTTTGTCTCTCTGATTAGTGTTATATAGAGGATGCTTGCATAATTGTACTTCCTCTTAAAACAATTATCACCACCACCACCACCACCACCAGCACTCAGCATAAGTAACCAATTCAACCCATAGTAATCTGTATCGACACCATCTTGACAACTTGTTTGTTTCTACTTGCACATTATGTTGATTCTCTTATCTTGAATCTTGGGCAGAAATATCTTCCTGAGTGTCTGCCGTTCTATTTTCTCTATGTCCTTGATGTTGATGGTTAAGGATGACGTCTCAATTGCGTCGAGTGCTTCTGGGAGAACAACCAAGTGGTAGTGTCGGAGTTTGGCTTTGGTGGAAAGAGATTGCTTATTGTACGTATTCCAAGTGATTGTGTAGGCTTTATGTATTTTTTTCTGCACATATTATATTAGCTATCATTTTATTTCCAGTGTTCCCGATGATAATTTCATCTAAGTACTTGAAGCGATTAACTTGTGTAATGTTCTTGGAGTACATGCACTGTGCTTTCTCGTAAGAGATTTCGAGGCTGGTTTTGATGGCGGTTTCATGAAGTTTCTCGATGGTATGTCTGGCTTCCTTACGAGTCCGAGGAAAGGCAAGACACATTATGTTGATTCTCTTATCTTTGCTTCACATTCTTATTCCAGGTATACTTCCTTCTCACAGGTTTTGATTATCATATCCGGTACCAGATTAAACAGGAGTGAGGACAACCCATCACCCAGTCTTACTCCCGTTCTGATTTGATATATAAGAGGAATGTCGTTGTGGATAATGTGTCGATATAACATCACATCTTTAAAAGGACAGCGATGATGAGGATCGTTCCGTCTGTGGCTCATATAATAATGTCTACGGGGTGACTGAGTTGGTTGCAAGTATATATCCGGGAGATTTCAAATAATATTGAAATCGAAAAAGAAGAATTTTCACGCAAATGAAAATGTATATAATGAGGTATTACGTACACCGGGAAATATAGCAAATGATTTGTAATGAGGGATCTGTGTGGGAAAATAAAGTAAGGGAGCAGAGAGCCAGTTATAATATACCGTAAATATTACGGAACTTTATTATAACACTTTATATTTGTAAGTGCTATATTATCTAAGGTATACATAATGCTAACTGTGAGTATAGTTAAAAGTACTAGTCACTGTCCTAAAAATGATTGTTAAGTGTGCATGTGTGCAAACAGACTAAAACAAATTGAGGAACTCGGTACTACACACACACACACACACACACACACACACACATATATCTATATATATAAAATAGCTTGTCCTGACTGACTGACTGACTGACTGACTGACTGACTGACTGATTCATCATCGCCGAGCCAAAACTACTGGACATAATGGAATGAAATTTTGGGGATACATTCATACTAAGATGTAGGTGCTCGCTAAGAGAGGATTTTTGGATATTCCGTCGCTAAGGGGGTGAAAAGGGGGGTGAAATTTTAAAATGAGTGAATCTATATCTCAAAACTCTAAAAGATTACAAATGTAAAAATTGGTATTTAGAATCTTCTTTAAAAATAACGAAATACGTATTTTTTGTTTTCAGAAAATCCCAATAGGAGGGGTGAAAAAGGGTGAAAAATGGGATGAATGCCTTTAATCAGGATACCGGTACTTATATCTCAGAAACTGAAGGTATTACAGACCTGAAAATTGGTACTTTCGATCTCTTTTAAAAATAAAGAAACACGTATTTTTTTTTTTGTTTTTGGAAAATCCAATTAATGGGAGTGTGAAAAGGGGGTAAATTTTTAAAATCAGTGTATCTATATCTCAAAACTTTGAAAGTTTACAGATGTAAAAATTGGTATTTAGAATCTTCATTAAAAATAAAGAAATACATATTTTTTGTTTTCGGAAAATCCCAATAGGAAAGGTGGAAAGGGGTGAAAAATTGGTTGAATGCATTTAATGAGGATACTTATATCTCAGAAACTGAATATATTACAAACCTGAAAATTGATGTTTTGGATCTCCTTTAAAAATAAAGAAACACGTATTCTTTTGTTTTTGGAAAATCCAATTAATGGGGGTGGGAGGGGGTGAATATTTAAAATGAGTGTATCTATATCACAAAACTTTTAAAGTTTATAGATGTAAAAAATTAGTATATAGAATCTCCTTTAAAAATAAAGAAACACGTATATTTTTGTTTTCGGAAAATCCCAATAGGAAGGGTGGAAAAGGGTGAAAAATGGGTTGAATGCCTTTCATGAGGCTACTTTTATTTTAGAACCTGAAGATATTACAGACCTGAAAATTGGTATTTGGGATCTACTTTAAAAATGAAGAAGCGGGTATTTTTTTCGTTTTTGGAAAATCCAAATATGGGAGGTGAAAATGGAGTGAATTTTTAAAATGAGTGTATCTACATCTTAAAACTTGAAAAGTTTACAGATGTAAAAATTGGTATTTAAAACCTCCTTTAAAAATAAATAAACATGTATTTTTCGTTTTCGGAAAATCCCAATAGGAGTGGTGTAAAAGGGTGAATAATGGGTTGAATGCCATTATTTTAATTAAGCTACTGATATCTCAAAACTGAAGATGTTACAGACGTGAAATTTGATATTTGGAGTCTGCTTTAAAGTAAAGAAACACGTATTCTCGAAAAATCCAATGAAGGGGGGAGGGGTGATATAATTGAAAAATTAATTGACTTAATTGTATGGGAATACTTACGTCTAATAAAAACTAAAGTTGTTACAGACGTGAAAATTGGTATTTGGATCTCCTTTAAAAACAAAGAACACGCGTTTTGGGGGGGGGGGGAATCATCTTGGTGGGTGGGTTTGAAAAGGAGTTGAATTCCTTTCATGAGGTCACACAAATAAAAAACTGAGGAAGTTAGAGTCGTGATAATTGGTATTTAGAAGATACTTTACTATTATAGAAATAAGGTTTTTGCCGGAAAATTCAATTCGGGAGGGGGGAGGAGTGTGAAAGGAAGTGAAAAAAGTGAATTATTTTTATGGGGATACTTATATCTCAAAACTGAAGGTAATAGACGTGAACATTGGTGTTTGGAATCTCCTTTAAACATAAAGAAATATGCCTTTCTGTTATTTTTGTGGGGGTGGGGGTAAATAAACTTAACGGCGGTGGGGTGTAAAAGGAGGTGAGAATAGTTGATTTTACTGTTCATAATGTACTTATAAGGAGCCTCCGTTGCTCAGGTGGCAGCGCGCCTGCCTCTCACAGCTGGGTTATGTGGTTCAAACCCCGGTCACTCCATGAGACTCTCGTGCTGGAAAAAACGGAGGCGGGACACGGTTTTCTCCGGATACTCCGGTTTTCCCTGTCATCATTCATTCCAGCAAAACTGTCCATTATCATTTCATTTCATTTGTCATTCATTATCCATTGCCCCAGGGAAGTACGACAGGCTTCGGCAGCCGGCACAATTCCTATTGCCGCCGCCAGATGGGGGCTTTATTCATTCCATTCCTGACCCTGTCGAATGACTGGAAACAGGCTATAGATTTCCGATGTACTTATTCTGATCATAAACCGAACATTTTTTATCTTTCCTGGGTTCGTTTTCAAGAGCCATCTTTTTCTTCGGAGAACGTTCTTAGATTACAGTACATTCTCCTGGCATATAAATAAAAATTTAAACACCTTTGAAATAAACGATAGGAATGAGATTGACCGTCCAATTGTTCACCTCTATAATAAGGTCAACAATGCACGGAATATGTCATTCGTATCACCAGAAATCCCGCACACTTGGCTACGCGCGACAATGGTGCTGGTCACATTGTTAACAATGACGGTGGCAGCAGATGTAATTTACCGCCAAGTAACGGTCTTGCATATTGCTGTGGGGTCCAGAACATATAATAATAATAATAATAATAATAATAATAATAATAATAATAATAATAATAATAATGTTCTGGACCGTCGTCAAAGTGCGGACCACGCTGGAAACGGGTCCTGGACGGCTAATGACTAAGAATGCAGTCCGGCAGCGGGTTCAGTACCGCCAAGGCACCCAAGACGACACCACGACAGATCCCCTGAAGGATTTGATCCATATTAAAATGCTTATAGGAAAAGATGGCAAAGATTTAGGGACCCAACTGACCGGGTGGAAGACCTGGACCTAGCCCGAGAAGTACGAAATCGATTGCTGGAAATAAAGATTGAAAAATGGGAGGAAACTTGCCGTAATCTATTGGAAAACGAGTCAGATCGCGAATTTTGGCTTATTCTCGCAGAAAACGAGTCAGATCGCGAATTTCTGCGGATTATATATCTAAAACAATAAGCATTCAATCATAAATTTCAGAATAATTCCGTAGCGAAGCACGGGTATCTTGCTAGTATATACATATATATATATACATGTGTGCTCGCATTGAAAATATGATATTTTATGGACAGATCACGCCGCCAATTATGAGTGATTTAAATCCACTATACGTAAATTCGGTATACACCCTTCTCTCTACAGTTAGTAATAGAATATTATAATTTATTCAGTGAGAAAATATTCGTTCCAGAGGCAATTATCCCACATCAGGAGTCTGTCCACTTGTTAAACAAAATTGCTACCAAACTTACCGATATGAAACTACTTTTAGATTTCTACTTTGACATTGAAGATGCGTTTTATTAGCAAATCTTATTTTGAAATATTATTTTAGAACTGTACACATGAGATGAATGTAATTATTAATATGTCTATGAAAGGTGAAATACCGAGCTGGATAGCTGCAGTCGCTTAAGTGCGGCCAGTATCCAGTATTCGGGAGATAGTGGGTTCGAACCCCATTGTCGGCAGCCCTGAAGATGGTTTTCCGTGGTTTCCCATTTTCACACCAGGCAAATGCTGGGGCTGTACCTTAATTTTTTTTGCTAGTTGCTTTACGTCGCATCGACACAGATAGGTCTTATGGCGACGTGTACCTTAATTAAGGCCACGGCCGCTTCCTTCCCACTCCTAGCCCTTCCCTGTCCCATCGTTGTCATAAGACCTATCTGTGTGGATGCGACGTAAAGCAACTAGCAAAAAAAATTAAAGGTGAAATATTTACTAGCATGAAATTGGTATGTGTAAACCCAAAATGGACGCAATCAGTATAACATAGATACAGAGATTTTTGGTTTGTTTTTTACAATTTGTTTTACGTCGCACCGACACAGATAGGTGTTATGGCGATGATGGTATAAGAAAGGAATAGGAATGGGAAGGAAGCTGCCATGTTCTTAATTAAGGTACAGCCTCAGCATTTGCCTGGAGTGAAAACGGGAAACCACAGAACACCGTTTTCAGGGCTGCCGACAGTGGGGTTCGAGCCCACTATCTCCCGGATGCAAGTTCAAAGCTGTGCGCCCCTAACCGCACGGCCAAATCACACTGTAGTATATATATTAAGTGAAGGAAACGTACAGTGACAAGTCAAGAAAAAGGTGTGTTTAAAACGAGAACACAACTGTGGTGAGGAAATATTTTGTTTTAAATAACGCTGATTGTGTTCAAACAATAACGAAGATACCTCAGTATATTCCATTTTTCTGATAATCAAAACATATGAAAAAAGTGTTCAGCTAAAAGAAACTGTATCCCAATATCACATTTTCCACAATGACAAAGATACTAACACTTATTTTCTATTTGTGAGATAGCTCCTTCTGGCACCAAGCCCCTCTGCATATAATCTCTCTGAACTTTCTGGTTATCCGAAACTTTAGGAAGGAAGTATTGTGTTCTCGCTTGTTAAGTGGCATTGTTTCAGACATATTTCTGCATGGGAAATCTAAGTGTAAATTTTCTGAAAGTCAGTTAGCAGCCTTCTCGCAAATGAATCTGTTATTTGTCACCAACACTTTTATACACTTTGTTAAGCCAGTGCTGTAAGAAATCAAGATCCCGTCGATGTCCCAGCTACTTTGGAATTGTTGGATAATGATATTTATTGCTGAGTTGTGTAGGATATTTTACTGTCATTACCAACATATTACTTAGGTCCTTTATCGGGGCATTGTGAGTGGCGTTGGGGTTCATACACGTCATGGGCTAAAATGCAGCTAAGTAAAATAAAGTGCATTCTTATAATTGATGTTCTTACGGCCAACTTTTTCTTTTTGGAAATATGATTGTCAAGATGGTTTTAATCTCGAAATTCAAAATCTTAAAAAGCAGAGATACAATCAATGGCAGAAGGAACTTGCCATAACCAGATAATGGTTCATTTAGGAATAGACACTTTGTAAGAGCCTGAGGGTATAAACTGCTCTAGGTAATGGGGTTATGTGATACAAATAGAGGAGAAACGTATAAATTCTAAGCGGAAACTCCCTGGGTGGTAGTTAAATGCGGTCCTTCACAATTCAGTATAAAATAGATAGGCTAGAAGATACATGTTGTCTACAAACAGAGGAATATGCAGACCCTGAGTTTATTCACAGAGACTTGCAGAATCTCATTCAATGGTGGTAGATTTCATGGGATGCAGCTTCAGTTTGTATCCACCTCACGATATGTATCACATCCCAGCATTTTTTACGGCATAACTTCAGTAGTGGTGTTGCATGATTAAAAATGGCTAACAGTGGAGTCGCGGTTACAGTTTGTGCCACTCCGTCAGTAAACCAACGACTGTACATTACACCTGACTGATTTAGTTACCTTTGTTGATAAAGGGTAACACACTTGAGTACACATCATGGTAAAGAATTATTGGGAGAATAGCCTGATACATCATAGCATGGACCGAGATCGATAGCTGCAGTCGCTTAAGTGCGGCCAGTATTAAGTATTCGGGAGATAGTAGGTTCGAACCCCACTGTCGGCAGCCCTGAAAATGGTTTTCCGTGGTTTCCCATTTTCACACCAGGCAAATGCTGGGGCTGTACCTTAATTAAGGCCGCGGCCGCTTCCTTCCCACTCCCAGCCCTTTCCTGTCCCATCGTCGCCATAAGACCTATCTGTGTCGGTGCGACGTAAAGCAACTAGCATCATAGCATGGAAATCGTAATGTTGTAGGATGAGTCTGGAGTCATTATTTTACCAAGAAAGTTGGCTTCACCGTAGCAGTCGAGATGATGAACTCGAAACACTCCAAATGGTTTTGCCCCGCTTTCGTATTCATACCATACGAATGTCGGGACTGTATCAATACCACTGACTTCCGAGTCCTTGCTCTTTCCCAGTGGTGGCGATTGAGAAGTGGGGGGGCACATAAATTAATAAAAACCAAACAAGTACAGGAGGGCCTGGAGAATATAGTGCGGTGGGGGGGGGGGGTAGAAAATAAAATCGAAACAAAATAGCTATAAAATGGTAAGTTAGTATACGCTCTTTGAGCGAATTTCGACGTAGAAGTGAAGGTTGACATTTTACCAACTTAAATGCGTCAATCATAGATTTTTGAGCTTTTTATTCAATTCAATACAATAACACTTTCACCAAAAGAACACTTGAGGAGGGTCTGTTCAAACGATGCTATTTCCACATCCTAAACATAAATCAGTATTTCGTCCACATGCATTACAATAGTTGAATATTATCGATTGCCATGAGCAATCCAGACCAGGAAGATGTAATTCCTTAAATTTTGTACCAAACCCGATCAAAGCTACGTTCCATGCGCCTTTTATTTTACGCTTCTTGCGCTTTTCCCACAAATTTCTTCAGGTGGAAATAGCACCTTTTAACAGACATTCCTCAATCACACATGTACGCAACTAAGGTTTTGTGCTATCAGATACTAACCGTGCTTCTACACGCTGCTGCGCGTGTCTCCACTACTTGCTGTGGCACAAAAACAATATCGGTTAGCTGCGTCGAATGACATTTTGTGCGTATGTACGCTGAGTATTCTTTTACAGTAATATTTAAAGAAATTAAAGGAAATAATTAGGTATTAAATAACAAGGTTTGTAAAAGTTGTTCTTTTCTTTATAATGAAAAAATAATTTTTCTCCACAATGTGCCGCTATTGCTCTTGCCCGTCCTAGCGTAGCCGAAAATCTACCTGTGTTAGATAAACAAAGCAAACGAAAGAGCAAGTTTGTACTTTCACGTGACTACTGGTGTCATGTAGAAAGCCACATGAAATCCCATGTAAATACGTAGCTAGCACTAATTAGTAATAAGCCTTCCAAGGATATTTTGAGTTGGGCTGTACTCCATGTTGTCTCTTCGTCGCTAATTTTAGTAAAACAATCATCGCAGTGCCACAAATGTAAGATTTTGAAGGGTTTGAGAGGCTTGGGACATCGTTTTCAACTTGTCGGGGTATTCAGTGTATGTGAAGACGCTCTGTTAACGTGTGTTTTGTACTAGGGTCGTATTTGAAGTGAAATTACGCTAGAATTGAAATCAATGCAACCAAGGCTTATATAATGTTGGTCACTGTTCACTGGTCGATACATATTTTTCGCCATGAGTTCGTAATGGTCAAAAAACAACGGCATTTTTTCACATCTAATGCGTACAGTCTGGGACTCAACTGGATAGAATTATAAAATTGTATTTTGATGCAACATTGTTAATTGTGTATCATTTTAATTACACATGCGGATGGAAGATTACGTTTTTGCACGATAGGGTAAGTATATTAATGCCTTGTTACATAATATTTTCAGCAATGATCATTATAGCATCTTTATGGCATTTTAGCATCGAAATCTGAAGATCTACAGTAGTTTTGTTACATTTTATAAATTTGTAATACACACTGTAAACACGAGTAATTCCTGTCTCTAAGGTAACATAATAGTGTAGAAAACAAGCATAAATGGAATAACGAAATAGTTCTAAATGTTTTTTATTATTACACTGAACACTCTCAGAATAAAACCGGTTGCGATTGGAGCCAGAACACGGAAGATCGAGATCAGGGGACCAGCCTTCGCAGATGACATCGCGGTGCTAATCATCAACCTTAAGGATGCTGAAGTTGCTGTTCAATCGCTACACGAGACATCGGCGAAGACATGACAACAAATATCATACGAAAAAGACCAAATACTTCGAAAATATGCATTCCGGGAAAACCCTTTTGACGACCATCTACGGAAAAATGCGAAAAGTCAATCGATTCCGGTATCTCGGTGAATGGGCCCACCCCAATTGTAGAGATGGAACCTCCATCTTAGACAGATGTGCCAAACTCAACGCAGCATGCCAATTGTCGTAAAACCTTTACAACAAGAAGTGAATTACAAAGAACGCCAAAATACACAATTACAAGGCTGTTGTCAGACCCCCGATTATTATATATCACGGAGACCTTGCTGATGAACAGGAAAGGCACCATGGATGACCTGGAAATAGTCGAAAGACTTATCCTGCGGAAAATTTATGGGCCAAGAGTGCTTCCGGATGGATCTTACGGACTAAAAACGAAATCTCAACTGTACCAACAGACGGACTAGCATGCGACGTAGGCGGCTGGAGTTTTACGGGCACTTTCTGAGAATGGACAACGGCAGGCTTACGAAGAATACCTTCTCACTCCTCAAAAGTTACCAGACTGAAATGCATGTGGCTCAATGAATTAAAAAATGACTTAGCTTCCGCAGGGATTTCTGATACTGATGTCTGAGACCGCCTCAAATTTTGAAAAATATTAAACTCGCGGTCCCCTCTACCAAAGGTTGTTAAATCTGGCTAAACTCCTTCACAGGAAAAGAAGGAAAAACTACTAACAGGACTGAAGATGCATTGGAAACGAAAGTGAGTATAAAAGAGAACTAGTCATAAGCGCTCCCTAGTGGGCTTAAAAAACTAATAATGGCCTCACCTACCATGTGCAAGCAATTGTGTGTCAATTTCGACGTTCCATTATACTCCATCTCTCCATCATACCGGATCTCTGTTGGGCGTTCTATGGCTGACTTTTAATTAACACGAATTGTGTCAGCAGAGATCTTTTACCTGGTGACATGGGAGCAGAAGGTACGTTTTACCGCCCTTCAAATTTCTGACTACCTCAGTCGAGTTTGAACCCACGATCTTGGAATTCAAAACCGACACACTGCCCACAGATGCACGGAGGGAGCTATTACTACAGTGTGTGTGAACTTAACAGAACATGGCCTTATAATGATTTATGTTAAAAAGTATGTTTATGTCCCCGTCCCGAGGTGCTACAGCAATTTAAGGCACACCCCGAATGGAGAGCAGCTGCATGTACCTTTCTAGCCACATATTAGCTACCCTGCCAATGATAAATGTCTATCTGGTACCGCCGGGAATCGGACCCGACGTCAGAGGATGCTGTTACACTTGATTTATGTTAATTTGAGATTGCCAGAACAAGCAACTCATCTCCAATAGATATGGCTCCCTTCATCAATAGCTTAACCATATTGAAACATCAAATCTCATCGGGACTGTGAAGTTAAATGACATCAATCAATCAATCAATCAATCAATCAATCAATCAATCAATCAATCAATCAACACTGAGCTGCATTTAGAGCTGTCGCTAAGGTGGCAGATTATGTATCAAACATTTCCGTAGTCTTTTCTTGAATGATTTCAAGGAACGTGAAAGTGTATCGAACATTTCGCGTGATAAATTATTCCCGTCCTTAAGTCCTTTCCCCAAGTTCTTTCCTATGCCCAAGTTTTTCTCTTGAATTCCAACTTTATCTGCATATTATGATCTTTCCTACCATTAAATGCTCCACTCAAGCTTATTCGTCTACTAACGTCATTTCACGCCATCTCCTAACTGACAGGTCGGAACATACCGCTTAGTCGAACAGCTCCTCCCTTTGCTCCCAAGTCTTCCCAGCCCAAAGTTTGCAACATCACCCACAACAAGTAATGCAGCTTTCCTTTCGGTATTTTCCAGATCTCATATCAAATTATCCTGGTATGGGTCCCATACACTGCAACCATACTGAACCATACTGTTCATGAATAGATATGCGATATTTAACGCAATTGTAATGTTGCGTAATAGGATGCCAAGTATATGGGCGCGAAGCCGAACTGAACGCATAAGCCTGGGTGTGGCAGTGTGTGTGTGATAGAAGATCTGTCAGAAGCAGGACAGAGATATATGAATATTGTTTGGGGAAGTACTCTACCACCTTAACAAAATTTAAAGCGGGAAGAGACAGGTTTACCACGTTGCGGGAATCGAGCGATATCTCGTCTCCCTAAGTACGTGTAAGAGTTCAATAAATCTGCATTAGTGCGCACACCGTGGGAAGCAGTCAGCATGTGTATCCAGAGTTAAGTGTGTATCTCGGTTAGTCCCCTGGCGTGGATTCACATTTTGCTCCGTATAAGAACTGGAAGATTTGGAGGGAGACAGCTCAATCTGCAGTAAGGTCGATGTCAGTGCGAGTCGCGTGTACGTCTCTCTGTCTTGGCTATCGCCCCACAAACCTTTGTTTGAACAAAGACTGTAATTACTCCAGCGTGGTCTCACTAATTGTATTCAGTGGGGAAGTGTTTTGTAAGCCTGTTCAATAATTATTTTAATATGTGGCTATATTCAGATTTTTCATTGCGTGGTCGCGAATCTGCAAGTATCCGACCAGGGACATTGCCGTACGTATAGACCAGAGGTTTCCAATTTGTGCGGGCTCGAGGGCCATTTTGGAAACCCTAGTCATGTTCGCGGGCCATAATAATATGCACAGTTCAATTGAAATGAGGGTTTGATCATTTTAATTGCTTAAAACATTATTTTAAAATTGCATAAAAGAGTGAAATTTGGAGCCGGGCTGAGTGGCTGAGACTATCGAGGCCCTGGCCTTCTGACACCAACTTGGTAGGTTCGAATCTGGCTCAGCCCGGTGGTATTTGAAGTTGCTCAATTACGTCAGCCTCGTGTCAGAAGATTTACTGGCACGTAAAAGAACTCCTGTGGGACAAAATTTCGATACCTCGGCGTCACGAAAACCATCAAAAGTAGTCAGTGGGACGCAATAAAAATAATATTATTACTCGAAGAACAAGTGAATACTTGAAAAGAGGAAATAGTATTAAAGAATTATTAGTTCTGACTTGAGTCTATAAGGTGTATAAAAATGAATACGTTTTTGAACGAGCTAATAAATAATTTTGTGGCCTTTCTTCACATTATTTCTTAAAGTGCTCTCGCGGACCTCAAAAATGGCTTCGCGGATCACATGCGGCCCGCGGGCAGCTAATTGGAAACCCCTGGTATAGACGTGTTCGCAGAAGCGGCGCGGGCAAGTGTAGAAATGTACGCTAATCGGCAACAGGATTAGAGCCACTAAGTAAAATTATTCAGGTGGTGTTTATGGGACGCACATGTGTGGTGGGGTTGAGCTAACGGAAGTGACAATATAGCACAACGGATAAGGCTACTAATTATATATTCCAGTAAAGTAGGCTACACATATTTCGTGCGTGATTTCGTATGTTGCCAGGACAATGATGTTAACTTCATGAAACGCCAGTAATTTATTTTTTAATGACTATGAAACTGAGTGGGAGTGACGGTGGTGTTGTGCGGTTCAATAACTAAGCATGTCATTCCAGTAAGCGACATAACGAGTTCGGGACCAAATGCACGAGACCTTCAAGCTGAACCTCGGGAAGACGACCTCATGATGAAGCTGCCTAAGGAGATGGGTTTAAAGATAAAAATTTCATTGTTCCGTATTGAAATTATTGATGTTAAAAATTAAATAACTGGAAAGGAGGTGATTGCTACGTTTCTTTCTTTTGAGTATTGAATAGGTTGAACCTCCTTTCCAGTTATTTAATTTTTAACATTAAGGAGATGGGAACAAAAGGATCGATCCAGGACATCTTGAACATGTCTGGCTAAAATGGGGTGGGCAGGTCTCGATGGAGGAAGCTGAAATATCGCCTACAATGAGCTAAGTGAACAAAGATTGTTAGCATGCGTTAGGGATAGTAACGACCTCGCAGAGAGTTATTGTTTAGTCATGTAAATAAGATTTAATTAAGCCTCTTTGGCAAGTATTTTATATAGATGAGATGCGACTTAGGTTCCTCAGGCTATTGAATTGTATTATGTTCATGTTGTGTAAGCCCATTAGGCAATCTGATAATATAATTATGAGATTAATAAAGCCCATAAGGCAAGCAGATAATTCTCATATGGCTATTTCATGGGTCCTTTGTATAGTTAATTCTATTTTACGGGTAATGTGGGAGTTAGGAGTAACGTAGGATTGTTTCTAGAGATAGTTCAGTGTATTCATTACGCATGATAATGTAAATAGTTGGAAGGTAAGGATCATCAAAAGGTAAGTTTGTTATTCTCAGATATCGGGGAGGATAGTAAAATATAGTTAGGTTATTGTAGGATTTACATGATACACATGCATGGTTGATTTGCAGGTTTTACTATGATTTGGGCTAGTTGCGGAGGCTGATACAACGTTGAAACTAAAGTTATCTAAATGTCCGACCGAGTTCTACACTACCATACACTTGACTCGAACCTGGATCTCGAGGGTAAAATGTTGTGCCATATGAGAGTTGCGCCACAGTTTTTGTGAATAAGTAGTACATGGCTGTACTTTGAGTAAATGATGTAGACCCGAAGTGTGGTCCAGCGATAGAGCCTTGCATTCAAGAAAGTGAATGATACCTTGCTTGTGTCAAGAAGGCGCTTTGTGAGCACATATGCCCGCTATGGTTAAGGCGGAAGATAAACCCTAGTTTGGTGTCGGAACAAGGGAGATGGTGTAACTGGGTCAGGGAGGAGTGTTTGTTTACAATTTTTTGTCGCTAGTTAGGGTGAGTTCCTCCCTTCCCTACGCAGGTCAATGACAGACCTACCTTACCCGGGAAGACCGACCATCTTTAAATGTTCGCATGCATAATATTTTGCTTCTTTTCTATCCAGTTGTTGTATTTTTTGGTGACAGATGCATTGTCCACCTGTCAGTACCTGTGTGCACGTTATTTGTGATATCCTTGTGTATATTATGCTTGTTGTTAGAGAGTCAGGTAACCGTATGATTCCCAGGGGTCGTGAGTTCAATTACTCATCTGGGTTTGCGGAACCACGTCCGCAGTAAATTCTGTGCCCTTTGGATGGGTATAATTTAGTTCTATGTATATGTACGGTTGTAAATATGTCCCGTACGCACTGGAATTTTCGAGGGTTAATGTTCTTATTCTGCTAAACGTTACTAATCCTAACACTACAATTTTCTTCATAGATGCCATGGTGTTGTACACTGACGACTGGTTCACTTAGAGCTCAAGCATCAAATAAGGAAACACCGTCACTGATCTCAAGATTTGTAATGACAGCCACTTATTGGCAATTTTCGCACCAGTCTAGTGCATTAGGTTTGTAAGATATTTGATTTTGATATAGCAGTTGACTATGCTCTCGTTCATTAAATTGTTTGAATTGTAAGTTGTTCCTCATTTACGCATATAATACGTAAGTGCTCCTATCCGGTTAGACCTATAGGTTCATTTTAGTTAACCTCTCGCCACGGGACCAGACACGCGCTCTACGGCAGATAATTCGGTGTATTTTGGACAGGTAGGGAGGTAAGTTATCGAACCCTCCCATGTATAGTTGATTTATCCATTCACATAAGCCCCTAAAGGGTATAATACTCTAATTTGGATCTTACCAGAGGGTTAGACGACTTTTCTTTTACAAACTCAGTACAACCATAAATTACCCTCACAACTAGGGCTCGGACTTATAGGACATGTCAATTTCTTTATCCTGGATCATTTTTCCATTCCTAAGTTAACTTAGCAACTTTCTAACATTTGTGAGCACTGTGAAGCATTTTTCATTGATCACATTTGGCCATATTTTAGTGTTAGGTCACATTTTGGCCAAGTCGTCGAATAAGTGCATGTTCTTAGTCATATTTATGTTGTATTTAACATTTCAACAGATTTTCTAGACATTATTTCATAATGCTTGCACAGCTGATCGTCAGGAAGTTTGTTTGTCAATCCTTACTTGGTGGTAGTGGGATTTACCAGGAATGTCCTGTCAAAACCTGCAGGCGAAAGGTTCTTTATATATACCAGGAACAGCTTGAATCATAGCCGTCTGTAGTACTATAGAGACGGCTATACATGAGCCCATTTGTTATGCCAAAAGTATTGTAACGAGTTGGCGGGGTAGTAGGATCAATTAACACTAGGCTGGTAGCTTCAATACTAAGATTTATTAGCTAGGCACTAAACTACACAAGACTACACACGACTTTTGCTCATAACACACACTTACTCAGTTCGCGCGCTCTCTCTCCCTTCGTTTCTCACTTGTTCTCACACTACACAGTTTTACACTCACACACAAGGTCCCGCGTCGCACGGCTACACGTTCTCTCCTTCGCCGACAATCCGCACTGTAGTACACTAGTCCGGTAATCACGGCAGTTCATATACTTCACTACACTGGCAGTCGCTCACGACTGAACCACACCAACTTCTAACTCAGTATAACTCTCACTGACTGCAGGCAGGTTGTTCCTCTCTTATATACCTGCCCTGGCCCTTCTAGAATCGTCCGGATGCTGGTTGGATCCAGGAATATCGTGAGATGGAACACTCCAGATTAATCGTGGAGTCATCTCCATACTCCTCTGCTACGGGACCGCGAGCGGAAGCGAGTGGGGCTGGCCTAGCACTTAAGCGCTGCTTGTGATTGGCGCAACTGAAGCGTAAGGGATGGGCCTATACGGTGCCGGGCCGGGCCCACTGCCAGTTGGCATGGCGGACGCTATGACCATTACGCTATGATTCATTGTGCTTGAAGAAGAAACAAATAGGTACCTTTCTCTCCCTTTCTTCCTCTTTTCCGACAGCCAACGTTGTTTGTTTGTTTTCAGGAGTGGTGGGAAGGAATTTCTACTACACACTACTTATGTCCCTGTATAGTATAATTTTGTCCCTGTTAATGAGGGAGTTGAACAGTTACAGCGCGAAGATATATTTATTCTTAGTTTATTTTCCGAATTCTTGTATTGCTGGTCGTAAACACGCCATACTTCAATGCTATCAATTTATTACTTGTCCTCTATCTTCGAGTGTACTTCCTAGAAATATTCTGTGCTCTACCTACATTCCTACAATTTTTTTTTTTTTTTCTATTTGCTTTACGTCGCACCGACACAGATATGTCTTATGGCGACGATGGGACGGGAAAGGCCTAGGTAGTGGAAGGAAGCGGCCGTGGCCTTAATTAAGGTACAGCCCCGGCATTCCTACAATTACGTTGACGGCTTTGAATATTCTTATGTGAGTCTGCCAGTGATCTGTTGGTCCCTATTTCGAGGAAAAAAGATTGTATTCTAACTGCTTTTTATTATTCATGAAAAACATTCGTGAATGCTGCAACAATGTAACACAGTGAACGCGAGACCACTGATGTATAACAGTCTAGTGGTGTGTGAGGCAGTCATTGCTGCAAGTGTCTATTTGTCACCGGCTTACACATGCCGCAGCAGTTCTCGTTGCTGCTTCCCACAGTTCAGAACATTTCAGTTTTTATAGTGGGGACTCTCCCGTCTTACATTTTGCTTGCTTATCCTCAAAAGTTGAGTAATGCGGAAAATATCTGAGGTGATTGCAGACCACAGCTTTCGTTGTGGAGAGATGGGAATTTATATTATACAGTTCTGTGGATGGTGTGTAGGGGTTAAATTCTTAAGACGATAATCGACATTAAATATCGCCAAATGGGGTTAGGTTGACCCACTGTCTGCTTTATGTTAAATTTGATTTTTTATGACTCTGGGGTGACCGACCTTTCTGAAACTTGGTCAATATTTAAATTATAGCCTTGACATAAACATCAATTTTAGTACTTATTACAGAGTAGTGTAACAATGAAGTTCAAAGTTTGCGCAATATTGAAGACCATCAATAAAGCTTCCCCTTTTTAACACTTAAACAGTCTGATCATATTGGCTGTCACCAAGGCGATCATGAATCCTGTTTATCAGGGTTCCTTTCGGAATTTCGTACTCCTTGTTTGCCTTATCAGTGCTTAGTTTTCCTGCAAAGTTTGTGTGAGACACTTCTCTAAGGCTTCAGTAGATTTACGTTTGGGTACACGTGGCTTTTCACACTAAACACTAAAATGGTCTGAATTGCGTTAAGCAGCAACGAGAACTGCTCCAGCATGTGTAAGCTGTTAACACACAGACACTTACAACAATGACTTCCTCATACCACCACTAGAATGTTATGGATCACTGTTGTAGAGTCCACTGTTTCACATTTTTCCCGCATCCAGGAATGTCTACCCATGAATACCATATAAAGCAGTTAAAACTTTTCAAGATATTAAGAAATACAGTCAACTTCACCCCAAGTTTGTCGAGTGGTCAACTTCACACTGATTTCACTTATAATTCACAGACTTATAACTATATGTCTGTTCATAGGTAATGCTGTGGTTGTAGCTGTGAGGAATCAAGATATGACATACGTAACGCCTAGACGTGTGTGTTGTTTAATGAATGTTACTCGTATTAAAGTTACAACTCATTACTTAAACTCATTTTTCAACATTTCGTCAACGTCACCCCAGCGGCCAAATTCGCCACATTTGACGGAAACGAAAACAAATACTGAAAATAATACTATTAAAATCACGTCGTATTTCCAGTAAATCGACCGGATCAGGAATGGAATGAATGAAGCCCCATTTAGCGGCGAGGATAAGAATTTTGCCGGCTGCCGAAGCCTCTCGCACTGCTCCGGGGCAATGATTGACGACTGTCAAGTGAAATGAAATTATATTGGAGAGTTTTGCTGAAATGGATGATGACAGGGATAATCGGAGTACCCGGAGAAAACTTGTCCCGCATCCGCTTTGTCCAGCACAAATCTCACATGGAATGACCAGGATTTGAACTACGGTACCCAACGGTGAGAGACCAGCACGCTGTCGCCACGGAGGCAACACTGCAAATAATACTAAATATGGATGTGATATTAGTGACTAGTTATTCAATATGTCTATAAATACTGTCCATTAAATCATACCTCAGTTAACTCCGGTTCATTTACTGCATGTGTTCTTGAACTTCTATTTGCTATTTAAAAATACCTCCGCACTGAACTAATCCACCCACTACGCAGTATAACCAAGCACTGAAATCTTAGTGAGGTTAGAAATGGAGTGATAGAATGGGGACCTGTGTTCAGCTACTCACATGCCGGAAGTGTCTCAAAGAACACGTGTCTTGGCAAACACCGCTCAGAAACGTCAGAGTCGTTCTATCTGCGGCCCAACAATAGCATGCGAGCATCAATTGAGAAATATTGGCTTGCTACCGGTAGGCGTTGTAGAATGAATGTGAAGTGCATCCAGAATGCCAACAGCCCCATAATATAACGCAGTGATGTTAACATCAGTGCTAGTGGTGGTGATGTTAGTGCTGATAATGATCGGTAGCCTTGATTTGAACCCCGGCACTGGACTGTTTTGAGAGGACAGATGGTCATGAAGGAAGTAATTCAAGAAAATGACACCAGAGGAAAAAGGGTATAAAGAGCAGCTTCAAAAAGGAACTGAGTAATTTAAAAGCGAGTTTGAATGAGAGGAAATTAAGAAAGAAGTATTGGATTTCGAAGAAATGGTGAAGGTGTTTGATTTAAAGGAATAGTTGTGAGTCAGGGAAGATACGAGCAATGCCCTAATATATGGACTGGTAGATTCGGATAGGATGAACCTAAATAATATGACAGACAAAGTTAGCTCATTGACCAGGAAGAAAGTGAAAGTAATTTGCAGTGTGCGTGAAATTGAATTCGGATGAATTAAAAGACATGAAAATATAACGCTTTAGCCTGGGTAAAGTGCGAAAGTCAGGGAAAGCGTCTAACTGTGGTGGGCAAATCTTGTAGCAGAATTTGGTCGCCAAGCGGCTACAAGATATGTAACGAGGTCTTGATGTGCCATCAGGCGAGGGTGAAGGTTAAGGCCGAGGCAGGCAGGTCAGTGATTGCTAAGCAGGGAAGATTTCACGTTGTGGAGACAGGAGGAAGTCAAGTGAACGATGATACGCAGCAACGACATCAACATTCTAGGCCAGCTGTAGGTGAAGAAGAAGCTCTTACCAGGATGGAGGACGTCATAGGAAGACAAGAGATGTAAGGTATCACTAAATTTAAAAGATATGGATGAGGAGTACATGTGAAAACAGTGGCATGAATTATGAATTAATTAACTCACCAAATGGAAATATTATTCAAAGTTGTAAGCATTACAGATATAAAAACAACAGTATGGCACATACTGTACAGTAGGTTGTAAAATTATAGAGGGCACTCAGAGAAAGCTGAGAAATGGTGAAGGGAGGGAATTAATGTGTGAAAATGAGATTACGAGAATATTTTTTAGCTATCTTCTTTACGTCGCACCATCACATATATGTCTTATGGCGACGTTGGGAGCGGAAAGGCCTAGGAATGGGAAGGAAGCGGCCGTGGGCTTAATTCAGGTACGTCTCCAGCATGTGCCTGGTGTGAAAATGGGAAAACACGGAAAACCATCTTCAGGGCTGTCGACAGTGGGATTCGAACCCACTATCTCCCGGACGCGAACACACAGCTGCGCCCCCATAACCGCACGGCCAACTCGCCCGGTACGAGAATATTTAAAACATGGCTCCCAGTAGGGCATGAACTACAGATACGAAATAGGGGAGGGTTCAAAACGGCCGCAATACGGAAGGTACATCTGTGTTTGTAAAGGAGACAGTAAGTAAACAAATAGAGCGAGAGAAATCGGACTTTGATGAAGTAAGTTATTCTGGATGAAGATAAAAGAAGGAAGGAGAGAATTTATCATAGGATATTTTACAACCCACTGGAAGGATCACGTTTTACGAAAGACGGTTTATTCTATGATCTCATTGAAGAAATGAACCAGATTAAATTAAAGAATGAAGAACCGGGGATCATTCTAATGGGAGATGTTATGAATGGGTGGATGGAAAGAAATCGGTATTTGATACAGAAGTAGACGATATATTAACAGAAGGAAGGGGAAATAAAGGCAAAGAGTCAACAAGAATGTATAGAAATTATTAGACCGAGCTTGATAGCTGCAGTTGCTTAAGTGCGGCCAGTGTCCAGTTTTCGGGAGATAGTGGGTTCGAACCCTACTGTCGGTGGCCCTGAAGATGGTTTTCCGTGGTTTCCCATTTTAACAGCAGGCAAATATTGAGGCTGTACCCCAATTAAGGACACGGCCGCTTCCTTCCCATTCCTAGCCCTCTACTATCCCATCGTCGCCATAAGACCTATCTGTGTCGGTGCGACGTAAAGCAACTTGCAAAAAAAAAAAGGAATTATTAGAAATGTGTGTCGTCGAACTAGGATATACTAAACGAATGCTTGACAGGGGATGAAGAAGAAGTTAAACTTATGTAGTTAATTCACGAAGGAGTAATATCGGTCTAGTTATATCCACTAGAGAGGCATTAAACTGGGTTAAAAACCTAAAGGTAAAGACCTGGGCCACGTATCATCATTTCCCAATATTGCTATTCAGTTCTAGAGGGGTGGGATGAATAAAAACTAAAGAGAAAATATCAGGGCACTAATATGCAGAAACAGTTGGTAAGATACAGAAAGAGTGACGAACATAGAGATGAATATTTAAGGATTATTTTAGGGAAATGTCTTGAAAGTGGGCATTGAGAAAACGATTGATTATGACAACATATATGAAGCTATACGAATAGTGGAAAGAGCAATAGTAATAGTTGGCAGCAAAATCGTTGTCACCGAGCTCGATAGCTGCAGTCGCTTAAGTGCGGCCAGTATCCAGTATTCGGAAAATAGTAGGTTCGAACCCCACTGTCGGCAGCCCTGAAAATGGTTGTCCGTGGTTTCCCATTTTCACACCAGGCAAATGCTGGGGCTGTACCTTAATTAAGGCCACGGCCGCTTCCTTCCCACTCCTAGCCATTTCCTGTCCCATCGTCGCCATAAGACCTATCTGTGTCGGTGCGACGTAAAGCAACTAGCAAAAAAGTCATTGTAAAAAAAAGAGAAAGGTAAAGGAAAGTAATGTAAACTGTTGGTATAAGGATGAACGTAAAAAAAATCTGTTGTTCAATGTACAGAAATGAGGGAACGCAAGAGTTAAGGATAGAATTTTGTAAGAAAGGAGAAGAGTGTACAGGCTACTTAGTGAAAAATAAAAATAATTGGTAGGGTAAAGAGGTACAACTGGTAAATAGATATTGTAAAGGAAAGGAAATGGAAACCAAGAAAATTAACAAACGTCTTACAGAAAATAGCAATATTCTCCGAACAGACATAAGCAACGACGAACTCATTGAGTATTTGGAGTATTTCAAGGGATAACTTGAGGGAAAGAGGAATGGAAATTTAATAACAATGTGACTGGTATACTATGACATAGAGATCACTTTGCTCCCACTAGATGATCAGGCGCTATTAGTGGAATCACAAACAAATATTGGAAAGAGATAAAAGCAGCCATAGGCTGGGAATAATAACAAAACTGATAGCCGCGAGTTATAGTCACTGTCTTCTGACTAAGGTGGCCGCAGTTCAAATCCTGACCAATATATAGGGATTTTTGAAATGGAAAAGTCACGTCCTTGTGGTTAGAATTCCATTTAAACCTAGAGGTCCCGTGAATATGTGCACAACATCAACAGTCACGTAAAATAACAACCTTGCTTGCTTTTAAAAAATATTTAACAAAATTACTGATGGTAGGAAAATCCCTGGATTTGAGCAACAACGAATATTTTGTCCTGTATACAAAAGGAAGGGAGAAAGGTCGAAGACCAATGATTATAGAGGAATTACTCTGTTAGATACTCAGCAGCATATATGCTGGAATATTAGCAAAAGGATTGGAGCATTACTCTGTTCTTATGATATACCAGACCGGATTCAGGAAAGGAATGAGTCGGTCTTCGCAAGAGTGTATGGAATAAGAGGAGCAAATAAACTCAGAAGAATTATGTACACTCAATTTCTCTAAAATTGGCCGTCGCTGATGACGTCATTCTTTCAAAAATCCTCTTGTTTGAAGTAAGATGGACATACTGTGTAGGTGGTAGGAATCCAAGTAACATTTCTTTGGCCACCGGCTATCCACAAATTACGAATATCCTCGCCTTTCGAGAATGTATACTATTAATATTTCTTTGTCTGTGATTTTTTGTGCAGCTGAGTGTATATAGATTAAATGTAGGATTGAAGTAAAGGAAGACTTAACGATAGTAGAAATGCAGGGTTTTCCCTATAAAACCTGATGGCTCGCACGCGGCTAAGCCAAATGCTGGCTTCCCCAACACCCGCGGTCCACCTGGCCACAGCCGGCCTGTACTCTTGTCTTCGCTTCTTAAATATGTAAATCTGCATAGGCCTATACAGAATAAGAAACCAAACTAAACTCTTACCTCACAGCAAATGCTCGAAATGTCCTTCCGCAGGTAAGCAGTCTACGTACCGGGTAAAAGCACTTCGATTAATACGATTTAGCTCGGCTACTGTAATGTTTCTCATTGCAGTTCATATATTTTCCTTAAGTTCTTCCAATTCGCGTGGATTTTTTTATCAGCTTCAAGCACTTCCGTAATTGTACCCATGGACTCCTCGACTCCTCTTCTGTATGAGCAGTTGCAAAATATTGTTGAAACTAAGAATATGATTGTTCCTCTTCCGTTAGCTGATAGAAAATGGGACGAGAAGTATATTTCGGTCCCGATCAACTTGCTGTGCTGAATTTCGGTAATGATTTTCGTGGCGAACGTTGATATTTTGCTCCAATTTCGTCTAATTTTCCTTCTGGAAAAGTCTAAGTTCCGGATGAAAGTTTAGAATTTTCACACTAATAGAGCATATCAAAAACTAGCTGTAAGGCTTTTCAGGTGTTCGCTCCATAAAACCATAGTTTCGTCTTAGGCTTAACACTACACTCACCAAAGTGGGGTGTTTCAGGCCCTACTCAGTGACGCTGGAGTGTATACAGGTGAATTTCCTATTTTTATGGTTTAGCAATGAGCCAGTAGTCTCATACTAATTCACAGGATCGTTAACTGAACTTCTGGAATGAGACAATTGACCGGGAAACCTCCTGGAAAAATTCCGAACGAACGCAAGGAGCCGATTCATATGTATAATAACATTTACATAACAAATGTTTGTTGCCTTAAAAGTCTTGCCATCTTCGCAGACGAATGAGGACAACTGACTACAGCGTGGGAAGTGAAGGATGGGAAGCAGGTAGGCAGCTAGGTGTGCCGCGGCGTGCGGGAAGCCAGCCAGCCGGCCAGCCTTCTCTCAGCCGAGCAAGAACGGTCAGGTTTTATACGGAAAACCCTGTACATTCAAATATCGAAGTAGACAGGGGTGCAAACTATTACCTATATTGTTCACATATTTTATTAACTATATACTGTACTTGACAATTAGCGAAAGGAGAATATGAGAAACTGTCTTAAAAAACAAATTCCTGACCTGTTTTCCCAGCGGACAACTTTCTGCCTTCTTCAACATCAACTGGTATAGAAAACAGCATAACAAAAACAACCACATGTTGCAGAAAATTTAATTCAAACACCAACATTAAGAACACCTAAGAATTGCAAGAAAATAAACGTGGTAGACAGAAGTTAAGAGTTGGAAATACCGTAGTCAATAAAATAGAATATTTGATAATTATATTAATCACCTAACGGTCAGTGAGATGATTAAATAAAGCGAGCGAAATATGAAAGGATAGAAGTTTGGAGAGGAAGATGTCAAATATTCAATACGCAATATCAATCTGCAGGAAAATATTTCAAATGCTTTAGAAAAATTTAAAGTGCTGTAAGAGGCAGAAATATGCAGCAAGGAAGAAGGTAGTAAGGAGGTAAATGTAATAGTTAACGAATTCTTCAAAATCATTATAGGGCTACCAGAATGCAGAGCCAATAGTGGAGTGGAGATATAATGATGCATAAAGACACAGATAAAAGGGTAACAAAACAATGGCTAAGAGTAATAAGAGCAAACAAAGTGGAAATTCTGAATTAACTCACCAACGTCAAATACATTCACACGAAAAATGCTGGGTGAACAAAATGCTAGATAGAACGAATAGCGGAATGCTACGATAAAGAGACTTTAAATGAAGAGGAAATACTGAGTAAGATAGTAAACAGTAGAGTGAAAGATACTGAGAAAATTATGATCATGATAGAATGTAAGACCAGGAGAACTTTTCTATAATTCTGTGAAATTGGCAAAAATTTTACAGTGATGAAATAAAGTCGTACAAATAGAGAACTAAGGGTGTGGTGTCAGGAAATAAAGTCAAAAGGCGAAGGATGACAAGAGTATTTGTTGTGTGGAGAAACAATGGAAGAGGTAGATATGGTCTGTAGTGAGAGAGGTAAATTAAAGTCAAATATCTCTACAGTGAATCTAATGTTAGAGTAGAAGAAGAGAAGGAATTCCATACAGATGTCAAATTATTAATTTAAATAATGAAGGGTTGAACGTTTAGATATAAGTTATGTTTGTCATAGAATATAGATCTAACACCTTTTTACCTCCCGAACAAAAAAATTACAACGAGTGAAATGAGTATAAGCCACTTACAAGCAGATCTAATTATAATGCCTAACGTATTAACAGGCCAAATAACTGTAACAGAAATTATCTGAATGCATGTATCAAAATAATATAATAAACGAATTCTCTCTCATCCGTTTCTGGCGTTCCGGAACTCGGGGAAAGGAGTATTCTATTCTATTCTATTATATTCTATTCTATTCTATTCTATTCTATTCTATTCTATTCTATTCTATTCTGTTCATCATCTACTTGGAAAAATTAATGATTTTGCGAATTCATACGCAAAATGATTTATGGAAAGCTGATAAAAATAAACATCTCACCATGAAAATATATAGTCCGCCTGGAGATGTAAGCAGCACGTGTCGCTGTATTAATTAAAGATAACATCTGCCTGGGTGAAGATTAAATTTTGTCTGATTATGGATCGGATTTCCGGTGGATAATACACCCCGGGCAGGTATTCACCAGGCTCTTCTGCTTCATCGTGCAGAATGAGCGTATCCTCTGCCATTAATAGCCCATATCACTTTATAGCTGGCCGTCCCGAACAACGCCAGGCTTGGCCATGCTTTCTACGAGAATGCAGAGAGGAAATGCTAACACTGCATTACCTACAGTACTGCACAAATGAAGTAAACGTATTTATACTATGCAAGCCCTTTTAGAATACTGTATATTAATAACTAAGTAAAGGTTTTTACCCCGGAAGACCCGGGCTCGATTCTCAGGTTTCTCACCCCCGGAGGCCCGGGTTCGATTCCCGGCTCTGCCACAAAATTTGAAAAGTGGTACGAGGGCTGGAACGGTGTCCACTCGGCCTCGGGAGGTCAACTGAGTAGAGGTGGGTTCGATTCCCATCTCAGCCATTCTGCAAGTGGATTTCCGTGGTTTCCCACTTCTCCTCCAGGCAAATGCCGGGATGGTACCTAACTTAAGGCCACGACCGCTTCCTTCCCTCTTCCTTGTCTATCTCTTCCGATCTCCCCATCCCCCAGCAAGGCCCCTGTTCAGCATAGCAGGTGAGGCCGCCTGGGCGAGGTACTGGTCATCCTTCCCAACTGTATCCCCCGACCCAGAGCTTGAAATTCCAGGACACTGCCCTTGAGTCGGTAGAGGTGGGATCCCGCGCTGAGTCCGAGGGTAAAACCAACCCTGGAGGGTAAATAGATTAAGATAGAAGAAGGATAAGAAGAAGAAGAGTAAAGGTTTTATATTTCACCGGAAGGTATCTTCCCCTAACTCTTGTATAAGGAAATTCATTTTAAGATATATTCGGAATTTCTTTAAGTTCCATAAACAGTCTAACAAATATAAAATAAGAAATTGTTGAATACCTCTTTCCGCAGAACATACTTGGTGAAAAGCGACAGACAGAGAGGCAGGGTTTTCAACAGCCGTATAACGCACGCTTATACCCTACAATTTGTCCAGGTCTACGTCTAGTAATATTCCGCACTCCGACAGGGAGAATTTTTAGCAGCTACATTATTTTAAGTGCAGGATGATTTTGTCTACCATAGCATTAAAGCATTGGATCACTGGCAGAATATCGAACTCCGGATCACGGGATTGTGGGTTCAAACCCAACAGATGTAGTCGGATTTTTTGAAGAGCTGGTAAAATTCAAATCGGCATTCCGCGACTTACGATGTCAACATGCAAGGGATCTCTGGTGTTTACTCGATAAATTAATCAAGGACCCAGGCAAAGGTCGCCCATGGGATTTCTGGTTCTTCCGTCATCTGTTAGAGTGAAAGGAAACGTCAAAATTGACATGCAGGCAGCCTAAATAGCATCAAATCAAAATGTATGCAACACCAGAGCAGAAGCCATACGACTATATTATTATTATTATTATTATTATTATTATTATTATTATTATTATTATTATTATTATTATCATTATTATTATTATTAACCCATTACATCTATTGAAAGTACATGTTACATACTTACTCTTATGGTCAGACTCCTAAGACGAATGATCAGTGTAGCGACTTTCAGTACATCGATCCAGGTTCAATTCCCAGTCGAACAAGGTATTTAACCGCGCCTGGCTAATTCCTCAGACTGCGGGACTGCGTGTTTGGGTTTTCCCCAACACTCTCCTCGTCATAAACACACAACGTACTACACTCCTCCAACAACCATAGAAACGCGCAATAGTCCATACATCCCCTCACACAGGGATGACGTCAGAAATGGCATGCGGCCGTAAAACTAGGCCACCTCCACACACATATATTGTTCACCCCATGCATTTCGGAAAAGGTCAGGAAGTAAAAAGGTTAGAGTTCCATTATAACTTTATGTAATAGTTCTTTGGACGACAGTCCTGAAAGGCTTCAATTTCATACGGCGTTACACTCTTGACTGAAGTAGTTTTCTAGCTAATGTAAGCTCACCGGACAAAAAAACTTTTCACCCTGGAGAAATCATTACAAGCATCATTTAATCGTTTAACTTCACCTCTGGACTTGATAACTGCCTGGATTCGGTTAGGGAGTAAGTCCACAAGGTCGTGCAGGTACGTCGCATCCAGGTTAAGTCACTCGCTGAGGATTTGATCGCGCACTTCCACCAAATTGCTGGAATGCTGATGTCGGCCTTTTACCCGCTGTTACAATGGGGGATCAATTCAGGGGACTTTGCAGGCCAATCGAGATGTAATACAGTAGGGGAGTGTTCATAAAACCAGTCACATATGGGTCCAGCCAGATGAACCTTGCTGTTGTCATCTTGAAATATCGCTGTATCAACAGCATACTCATCATACAGATGTTGACTTAAACGCAACACCTGATCATCCAGAATGTTTAAATAAACATAATGTGACCCCCCTCCCCACAGCACAGACCCGCCACCAGCTCTAACCTGACTTTGCACATATGCAGGATGAAATGCTTCATTTGGCCTTCGGTGGACTCAGCGACGTGTGTCATTGGAATACAGGCAAAACGATGATTTGTCAGGGCATAGTACGTTCCACCAGTCAGCTACTGTCTACGTTCGATGATTTCTAGCCCACTGAGTACGTGCATCTTTATGTGCCTGCGTGAGCAATGGCCTCTTGTGAGATGACCGACTCCAAATGTTCACTGCATGCAGTTCTAGTCGAAATGTTCTCTCGCTAACAAGTTGATATGGACCTTCACTCACTGAATGCAGCAATTCCTGTCGGGTTTGGAAGCGATTTTGATTCACAAGCCGTGAAACGCGTGTTTCTCAATCAGGAACGTCCTTCCGACCACAATTCTGTCGTCATGTTTTGTGGTCACGTGTAGTACACCATTGCTTATAGACACGTTGAACAGTCCACTGCGAAACACCAAAAAATCCAGCAACTTAACGCACCTTATGACCAAGCACGATTGCCCCTTCTTGACACTCTGTCACATCCTTACATCTACCCATGTTGATGTCCACTGTCCGCTTGAAAAGTCAAAGTCTCACTGATCGCTACTGTCTTATGCTCACGTAGAGGCAGTGCACGTGGAGTTGAGCACGGGACTTGTTCGCTGCGCCATTTGAAACAGGCTTAAGCATCCATCTGTGCGTGTGCACCAGCGTGGCTATTTTTTATCTGGTTAGCTTAGATCATCTAGGAAAGCTGTTCTCTTGATGTTATCTCCAAATTCCTCATTTTTGACTTGCTGCGTTCTTATTGGAAGCCCTTCAATTAAAACCAGTTATTCTCAGGTGACACGATATCAAATCAAATGGAAATTCACAGCCAGCATTACACGATATTATTGCAAATTCTTCTTAAAGATATCTACATATGGTTAATCATTATGATAGTATTTAGGGGTTGTAGTAAGGACCTAGAGGAGACGGCGCATATGTCACTGGTAGGATTCTGATTAGAGTATGGTCGCAGGGCATGGGAACCTCACCAGTATTACATGATTCGAGAACTGGAATACATCTAAAGGAAAGAAGTACGATTTGTTCTGAGCGACTTCCGACAAAAGAGTAGTGATACGAAAATGTTGCAATCTGGGATGACTTGGGAGTAAGGAGATGAGACACTCGGCTAAGTGGTAAATTCCGAACTGTCAGCAGAGATATGGCGTGAAATGACACTAGTAGACGAATAAGCTTGCGTGGAGTTTTTGAAAGCAGGGAAGATAATAATACGAAGATAAAATTTAAATTCAGGGGTATAAGTTGGGGAGAACTTCGTTTACAGGACCAGGAATGAGGTATTGGAATAACTCGCCAAGGGAAATCGTCGATAGGTTCCCAACTAATTTGAATGAATTTAAATGCTATGTAAACAACTCATAGAGAATCTGCCGCTAGGTGATGGCCATAAATGAATCAGTTATTTTTACAAACCTTAAGTCTCTAATTTCGTCATTGTTATGAGAGAAAATGGAATGCGGCAACGTATGCGCATTATTCCTTGTATAAATCCCGTAAGTCTGATGAATAGAACAGATGTGAGGACACTGGGACTCCGTAAATCATTGATTTGCGGAGTTTCTCAACGTGGCTATTGTTGACTACAGCTCCCGGAGACCTCCACAGTTCAAGAAGTCTGTCCTGCCCATTGAATCCCATGGGACGGAAGTGCCTCGAGATAAGTAAGTAAAATTTCATTTGTAATATTATATATATTTCGTGCATTCTAGGGACCACTTTGGTATAGTTAATACTACCCAGTACGTTGATGGCCTTATAAGCTACCAGGTGTACGCATAAATCTTTTCCGGTTTCACTAAGGGATGCCACCAGCGAACAGTACGCAGCGTATGGATTTGACACATACAGTACGTCAGTTCGTCCGTCAGGCATTAACTACCATCACACACAAGTTGAGTCCGCCAAACACTAGCGTCTGTGTTGTATCGTTCAGTGATCATGTCGACGTTTGTGCCTGAAAAGGAACATTTGCGGCACGAATCGCTTTTCTTATTTAATCAAAAAAGGCTGTGGAAAGTCATCGTTTGCTGGTAGAGATATATGACGAACACGCTCCATCGATTGCAACATGTGAGACATGGTTTCGACAATTTATACGTTGTGATTTAAATGTGAAAGACAGTGCGCGAAGACGAGCAATTGCAGACGTTACTGGATGATGACCTAGCTCAAACTCAGCAGCAATTGGCACAAGCATCAAATGTGCGACAAGAAATAATCAGCAGAAGTTTAAGAGCAATGGGGAATATCAGTAAACTCGGTAAATGGGTCCCACACTATTTCAATGAACGGTAAATTGAAAATCGCAGTCACTTGTGAAAAGCTGTTTCAACGCCACGACAGAAAATCATTTCTGTGCCGAATTGTGACGGGTGACGAAAAATGGATTTAATTTGAAAAACCCGAAGCGGAGAAAATCGTGGCTGTCACCTGGCGAAGCCGGTCCTTCAACACCAAGGCCAAACCGCTTTGGCAAGAAGACCATGCTTGTGTCTGGTGGGACCACAGCGGTATTGTGTATTATGAACACTTGAAGCCCGGCAAAACCGTTATTGCACAACGCTATCGCCAAGAAATTATTAATTTAAATCACGCATTGATCAAAAGACGACCAGAATAGGCCAGGAGACATGACAAACCGATTTTGTTACACGACAATGCGCCATTTCACACAGCAAAACCAGTGAAAGACACCTTGAAATCGCTTGGATAAGACAGCCTTACGCACCCGCCGTACTACACCGACCTGATGCCATCCATCACCTCCTCGCATCAATGGCGCATATGCTCGCAGAGCAGCACTTCAACAATTTCGAGGAAGTTGGAAAATGGCTCGACGAATGGTTTACCGCAAAATACAAGCAGTTTTTCTGGCATGGTATTTATAACTTACCTGAAAGATGGGCGAAGTCTGTAGAAGCCGATGGCCAATATTGTCAATGAAGGAAATGTGAATTTCCACATAAAATTACGTGTTTTCCTTACGACAAAAACCGGCAAAGACATATGCATACACCTGGTATAACAGTACTCCCAGTGTGATTGCGATGACCTAAAAGAAAGCGTGCATACATAACCTTCCAATCAATATACAGAAAATGAACTGTTGGAAGAATTGGAATGATACATTTTTTTGCTATTTGTTTTACGTCGCACCAACACAGATAGGTCTTATGGTGGCGATGGGACAGGAAATGCCTAGGAATAGGAAGGAAGCGACCGTGGCCTTAAGTCAGGAACAGCCCCAGCATTTGCCTGGTATGAAAATGGGAAATCACGTGAAACCATCTTCAGGGCTGCCGACAGTAGGATTCGAACCCACTATCTTCCGGATGCGAGCTGAAATCTGCGCGCCCCTAACCGTACGGCCAGCTCGCCCGGTGGTAGGATACATACCGAATGAATGGGGAAATTCATAGATCATCGAAAACCGTATATGACAGGGATATCACTGGCAGAGAGGTTGGTTACAAATGTTGTTCATTTCAAAATCACTTCTATGGTGCGTACTTTTATAAGAACGCAGTTTTAAATTTCTAGCGATGTTTTTTAATTGCCATAGACATTATTTTCTAGATGAATACTGCAATTCAACATATTTCTGTAATAAACATGTGCCATGTTATGATAAAAAATTCTTCGTTAGTTTTTGAAATCTCGTAAGTCATTAACATTTAAACCAGTCTTGCAACAATAGTAAAATTTATACAATCAAATTACATACAGTACCTCCATAGAATACTGAATTAAGATTAAAATTTCAGAATCAATATACGTATCTAAAAGTTATCTACGCATATAATTATTCAGTTTTTCTTATTTTCCCACATATTCATGACTTACGGGGTTTTCAAAGTAACCGATTCAGACGCAGATCAGTGATGATTGGTTGGTTGAAAATTGACTTTTGTGTTCTACAGGATTGAAGGAATCTAAATGCGTGTAGTTAATCGGGCTAAACCTGTCTACCGGATTTTAATGTTTTTTCTTCTGGATCTTATATCTCAACGATTTTGTTTGCGTTAAAAATAGTACTTCACATTCTCACCAGAGCAACCTCTGTGTGGAAGAGGAAAGAATCCCTTTTCCAAATGGATGTTGTAAGGTACGAGTTTAAAGTAATTGATGCGACGTTGACGAAGTGATTTTAGTATTAAGGAGTAAAATAATTCACATTAAACTTCGCTTATTACAGCCATCCTGACTGTCGTCAATGGGAATAAGTACGATAACATCTGTGAGTTCTGAAACTGACTAGAACTGCCACCCCAAGTTGTGCTAAAGATACTCTCAGACAAGTTCTTACCAATGTCGTCGAGTTAATTCGTCAGTGTGTCCTGAACCAGCCAAGCTACCGCACGTATGAAAGTGACGGAAAAAAGACTTAGTGTACACAATAGATGACCAATAATGATATAAATGAGTTCCTTCAGCCAGTAATGGGGCCGTCGTAAGTGGCCGATGATGGATCACTCTACCACTCGGCGGGACGCGAGGGTCAACTGATGAAGGAGTCAACAATACAACAACCTTTTCTAGTGTGTCACCACTACAGTTAACCACGAAAGGTGACCAGCACATGGACTTGAAAAGCCCTGCTGTTCCTTAAAGGTGCCCTCACGAAATCTGAAGATGGTTCACGTACATGGGTTTAAAGACACGCAATCTAGCTTTCCCTCGGTGAAATTTCAAGTTGATTATGATTATTAGGTTCCGGATATATAAGACCTGCAAATAGTCCAAATCTGGAAGTAAATATGACTTTAAAAAAGAAAAATAGGCCTAAAACATAAATAAATATGACTATAAAATTGACTAAAAATGGCCCCTTTTAAATTCCAAATCACAACTGCAAAATTTGTTATGAAACATACCTGTACCGGTATTATTATTATTACAACAGGATTCAGAATAGGCCTTTTCACATTCAAATACCGATGTATGTGTTTCCTCCCTTCTCTATACGAACAAGGGCATGCTGGGCAAGGAGAAGAATCCGTCGATGGTACAATATAGTATTGCGGAAAGATAGGATTTTCGCACCAAGTAAGGAAATAATAGTTTGAAAAACAAAGAAACATGTATTCAGAAATATTTTTAAAGAGTAAAAATTTAGAAATATTTTACAAAATTTAGCTAATAAATACAATTGAAAGCAAAGTTCCAAAAGTTCTTGAAGTTGATGCAAAAAGACACTAATGTATTTATTACAATTTGTTTTGCGTCGCACCGGCACAGATAGGTCATATGACGACGATGGTAAGGAAGCGGCCGTGGCCTTTAATGTACAGCCCTAAAATTTGCCTGCTGTGAAAATGAGAAACCACGAGAAACCATCTTCAGAGCTGCCAACAGTGGGGATCGAACCCTTGTTTACCTTTTTCACACCAAGCAAATGCTGGGGCTGTACCTTAATTAAGGTAAAGGCCGCTTCCTTCCCCCTCTAGGCCTTTCCTATCCGATCGACGCCATAAGACCTATCTGTGTCGGTGTGACCTATAGCAAATTGTAGAATATATAGGGTCAATGGTCGATACTTTTAATACCGTGTCAGAATATTGTGGTTTGGCACTTTATTGCCCCAGTGGGATTGACACTTATTTTAGGGACATTTATGATGATGAAGCAGTTTCTGATATTTCAACTAGTTTAATCATAAATGAAAATTAACACCACAATCTTCAGATAAAATAACTTTTCTATCAATAATATTTAATTGGTAGCATTGGATATCGTGATGGAACTGGCGACTGAAAAAAATTGAAATCAACATAAAACTAAATTCCGGCACCTCGGCGTCGCCGAAAACCATAAAAAGTAGTCAGTGGGAGGCAATAACAATAATATTATTACTTGAAGAACAAGGGAATACTTGAAAAGAGGAAATAGTATTAAAGAATTATTAGTTCTAATAATAATGTTATTTGTTTTACGTCCCACTAACTACTTTTTAAGGTCTTCGGAGACGCCGAGGTGCCGGAATTTAGTCCCGCAGGAGTTCTTTTACGTGCCAGTAAATCTACCGACACGGGGCTGTCAATTATTAGTTCTCACATGGGTCTATCAGGTGTATAAAAATGAATACGTTTTTGAACGAGCTAATAAATATTTTTGTGGCTTTTCTTCACATTATTTCTTAAAGTGCTCTCGCGGGCCTCAAAAATGGCTTCGCGGATCACATGCGGCCCGCGGGCAGCTAATTGGAAACCCCTGGTTTAGAGTTATATATTGTGAGACTGTTTGCGTGTATAACACACACTCACGTTCATAGGCACCAGAACACCTTGAAAGACTAGAGATAGGAAGTTCATATTCACAGGACATGTACAGTAGTATGTTCTAAACAAATGATTAGCATTTGAACCATGTCGAATTTCAGGTTCAAGGTCCACATCGATATATTGGCGCACCACCACTGACTGGTAAAATGTGACTGCGGCTCTCGTTGTCGATGTAAACCGAAGGTAATGGATCAGTAGTACGTGACCAGACGTGCAGGATGACTCGCAGACGTATGCGAGACGCGTACCGTCAAATGAGTGAGTTTGAAAGAGGGTGCATTATTGGCATGAGAGAACGTGGTGCATCCAGTCGGGAAATTGTTGCTCGTGTGGGACGAAGTGTGTTGGCAGTGCAACGTGTATGTACAGAATGGTTCACAGAAGGCCGTAGAACACGACGAGATGGGTCTGGTCGCACCACCCCGAGAAGATCTACACCTCTTCCGAATGGCATTGCAGGACAACTTTTCGTCCTCCTTGGCTCTGAAGCAAAAATGGAACAGTGTAACATATCGTACCATATCAGGAGTGTCAGTCTGTCACCGTTTATTACGGTCTGGGTTACCAGCGCGTCGGCCACTTCTCCGCCCACCTTTGACTAATGTGCATAAACATGCTAGTCTGCAGTGGTGTATGGAACGACGTCACTGGGAACAGGAATGGCATGAGATAGTGCTTTCGGACGAATCCAGGTTCTGTCCATTTGAAAATGATGGCCGCATTTTGGTTCGCCGTAGACAGGGGGAGAGGGATCACATTCACTACATTCGCACAAAACATACAGCGCCAACTGACGGCCTTATGCGGTGGGGTGCTATTGGGTACAACCACAAATTGCAGTTGGTGAGTAGTGTGACCAGTTTGACTTACCGTGAATGACATCCTGGGACTCGTAGCCATGCCCTTTCTGCACGACACCCTAGACACCATACTTCAGCAGGGCAATACGCGATCACATGTTGCTGCACGAACACGTGCCTTCTTGTTGTCACAGGATGTCAAGACTGTTGCCCTGGCCCGCCCGATCACCGGACTTGTCGCCAATCGAAAATGTGTCGGATATGGTGAAACGACGGGTGCAGCGCTGTGACCCAATGCCAACCACCAAAGGTGAACTGTGGAACCAGTGGGGTATAGTATGGATGGCTATACCCCAGGACGCCACTCGCGCCTTATACATGCCGCTGCCATCACACATGGAACAAGTTATCAGCGTCCATGGAGGACCGAGTAGGCAACAGGGCACATGCTGAACCTAGGTGACTGAAAATAGAATCGTTCCTGCAGAATATACTCACGAACACGTTCTGTTAATATGAACTTCCTGTCTCTAGTCTTTCAAGGTGTTCTGTTTCTTATGAACGTGAGTGTAATAAAGATTCATCCCCACAGTGAATTTGGAGAACGCTCTGTAAATCAAAAGTGACAGGCAAACATTCTGGATCTTCATTTGATCTAGTCTTGTCTTGATGTGTTGCTGCCTGAGCGTGAGATTTTATCTTATGTGAGTACTGTACTGTTCTTCTAATTCGGGTGTTACTTCTCCTTCGCTTTTTAATTTTGTGTATTTATTGCATGAAATGTACTGGTTCTTGCGCGGAACGAAAAATATCAAATTGTAATCCTTACCGAAAACAGATTTGTATACTGATGAGGGAACTGGTTGTTTGTAGAGTTCATCACAGTATGTTTTGTATAGTTTGTAAATTTTACTTATGCTAAGTATTTTAACCAGACATTTCCTTTGAGTAGATTTTTGGCTGTAATGGGATACTAAAGAGGATACATTTTCTGTATGAGATCGAATAGCTAAATCATCCTCATTTGAGTTAATGTGCGGAATTTTCTTCACTCTTTTATCATTCGCTACAAATGTACCTTCATTTCACTCTGAAAATGATTTTTAACTGGTCAATTAGTAAAGCACAATTACAGGGGTCCCTCGAAAAACGTTGGATAATCCACTTTCAACGAAAGTGAATTTTAGGTTGAATAACGTTGGATATCCAATGCAGCATAAGACACAGGAATACATAAGTTGCTACTGCAGTTGGCATCCATGGAAGAATTTAGTTTACCATCTATTTCTCAGTTATTACGAATGAATAAGGGCAGAAACGGCCTATTAATGTTACCAAGTGGGAGGATAATGTGCGAAAATGTCAAAGGAATAGTGGTAAAGAGTATGAAACACTGAAAGGTGCGGTAAAACCTGGAAAATGTCCTCCAAGTAAGGTGCTTAGAATAACGTTGTATATCACATATTTTGTAGGTTAAGTTACGTACGTTGCTTTCAAAGTGGCATTTCATGTGTATAGTTGAAACCAAACTTTTATGTCATAATAGTATAATATATGTGAGTGAGCCGTCAATGTAACAGTGGGATATTTTAGGTACAGGATGTTTACAAAGTAGGTGACTGTGTTTCTCTCTCGGTTTAGGACCGTGTTTGTACATGTCTTCACAGCGATTGTAAAACCCTACAGTAGACATGAAGAAAGGTGTATTCAGTGATTTTTATGCTTTAAATTACAATGGGCAGTCTATTCTTCGAGCCTCAAATATGGACAAAATTAAACCTAAACGTCGTCGAGTTGAAGAGGATCTTTCACATAATTCGTGTTCGTTCAGGTACTACACTGACTGACAGAGCAAATGCAACACCAAGAAGGAGTGGTCAGAACTTTATGCCAATTGCAGGGTAGACTGACGTCACTGAGGTATGCTCATGATGTGAAACGCGCCGCTGTGCTGCGCACGTAGCGAACGATAAATGGGACACGGCGTTGGCGAATGGCCCACTTCGTACCGTGATTTCTCAGCCGACAGTCATTGTAGAACGTGTTGTCGTGTGCCACAGGACACGTGTATAGCTAAGAATGCCAGGCCGCCGTCAACGGAGGCATTTCCAGCAGACAGACGACTTTACGAGGGGTATGGTGATCGGGCTGAGAAGGGCAGGTTGGTCGCTTCGTCAAATCGCAGCCGATACCCATAGGGATGTGTCCACGGTGCAGCGCCTGTGGCGAAGATGGTTGGCGCAGGGACATGTGGCACGTGCGAGGGGTCCAGGCGCAGCCCGAGTGACGTCAGCACGTGAGGATCGGCGCATCCGCCGCCAAGCGGTGGCAGCCCCGCACGCCACGTCAACCGCCATTCTTCAGCATGTGCAAGACACCCTGGCTGTTCCAATATCGACCAGAACAATTTCCCGTCGATTGGTTGAAGGAGGCCTGCACTCCCGGCGTCCGCTCAGAAGACTACCATTGACTCCACAGCGTAGACGTGCACGCCTGCCATGGTGCCGGGCTAGAGCGACTTGGATGAGGGAATGGCGGAACGTCGTGTTCTCCGAGGAGTCACGCTTCTGTTCTGTCAGTGATAGTCACCGCAGACGAGTGTGGCGTCGGCGTGGAGAAATATCAAATCCGGCAGTAACTGTGGAGCGCCCTACCGCTAGACAACGCGGCATCATGGTTTGGGGTGCTATTGCGTATGATTCCACGTCACCTCTAGTGCGTATTCAAGGCACGTTAAATGCCCACCGCTACGTACAGCATGTGCTGCGGCCGGTGGCACTCCCGTACCTTCAGAGGCTGCCCAATGCTCTGTTTCAGCAGGATAATGCCCGCCCACACACTGCTCGCATCTCCCAACAGGCTCTACGAGGTGTACAGATGCTTCCGTGGCCAGCGTACTCTCCGGATCTCTCCCCAATCGAACACGTGTGGGATCTCATTGGACGCCGTTTGCAAACTCTGCCCCAGCCTCGTACGGACGACCAACTGTGGCAAATGGTTGACAGAGAATGGAGAACCATCCCTCAGGACACCATCCGCGCTCTTATTGACTCTGTACCTCGACGTGTTTCTGCGTGCATCGCCGCTCGCGGTGGTCCTACATCCTACTGAGTCGATGCCGTGCGCATTGTGTAACCTGCATATCGGTTTGAAATAAACATCAATTATTCGTCCGTGCCGTCTCTGTTTTTTCCCCCAACTTTCATCCCTTTCGAACCACTCCTCCTTGGTGTTGCATTTGCTCTGTCAGTCAGTGTATATTCCAGTGAAGGCGAAGCGTCTTCAGGTCTGCCATAAACATTTTGTGATACGTTTCGGATTACACAAAGAAGAGTGCTGTTCTTAAAGCAAAAAGTTAAAAATGGGGAAACAGACTTCAAGGATGGCCGTGGTTCCCATAAAACAGACCGCACCGTGTTCCGGATGAGAGAAACTGTGTGTAATCACATCAACAGTTTACCCTTCCAAGAGAGTCACTATAGCAGGAAAGACAACGCTAAGAATGCGTTAGTTCAGACTTGAATGTTGCTGCAATGTACAGACTATTCCAGAAAGTCCACCCCAATTCTAGGGTCTCGTTGCTTATGTACCGTGATATTTTCACTTCAGAATTTAGTATACGTTTTGGGTTTCCAAGGTCGGACAGCTGTGCTGCATGTGACAAACTGTTCGTGAAGTTGATTACAGAAAAATCAGACGAAGAAAGGAACAAAGTAACTGTGGAAAACGAAGGTCGCCATCGGAAAGCAGAAAAGGCTTATAAAACAATGAAGGACGATATTGCAGTTGCTCCTGAAAGAGACAGTGTAGTTGAATTATGTGTTGATCTTCAAAAAGTAATTTTCTGTCCAACTTTGACACATTCTAATATTTCTTTATCAGAGGCAATATGTTACATGTAATTTTGCCATTTTTAATCTAGTGAGACTAACAAAGATGCATTTGTGGCATGAATCCATAGCTCGAAGAGGGGCAACTCATAATGCATCATTTGTGCTGAACTACGTGCATACGCACTATGAACCTCTTTCGCAATACAAGGAGCGTACACTTATTCTGTTGTGTAGCTCAGAATAACAACTGGACAATGTTTATTTTGATGCAGTGGTTGATTGCATCGAAGTATTTCACTCAGGTGAGCCAAACAATTCTTTGTAGCTGGCACAGCCTTTTGCCGTGTGACAGAGCATTTGCCCTAGTTGAAAAGAAGAAGAGAGTATCCACAGTTCATGTACCATTCCAGTGGGAAAGAGTCATCAAAGGTGCATGCCCAAATAAACCATTTGATGTAAAAATGATGACTCAATGTGACTTTCTTGATGTGACTCACCTTGTGTGCAACCTGAGGAGAGATCCTGCCTTAAAAATAACTGAGGCGATGTGGATGCGGATTTGTGCAGACAATCTTCCAGTGCTTCAAGTTAGAGCAGGTCATACCATCCTTCACCCTTGGAACAGTTACAGTCTCACTTAAAATAAATGAAATGGCGTATGGCTTGTAGTGCCGGTAGTGTCCGAGAATATTTTCGGCTCGCCAAGTGCAGGTCTTTTGATTTGACTCCCGTAGGCGATCTGCGCGTCGTGATAAGGATCAAATGACGATGAAGACGACACATACACCCAGTCCCCGTGCCAGGAAAATTAACCAATGATGGTTAAAATTCCTGACCCTGCCGTGAATCGAACCCCTGTGACCAAAGGCCAGCCCGCTAACCATTTAGCCATGAAGCCGGACACAGTCTCACTAAGTTATTTTATTTTATTTTTAATTTATTTTATTTTTAATTTTATTTTATTTTTATTTTATTTTTAATTTCATTTTTTTCCCGTAAAGAATGGCTAAGGAGCGCGAGTGTACTTACTGTGGGTGTGGCGAGGCATTGAGGGATATGAGGGAGGAATTGGAAAGTTTGAGGGAGATAATTAGGATTCTCACAGAAGACAGGAAGGAAGATAGGACTCCCTCAAACAATGTACAGATTACAGTAGGTGTACAAGAGGGAGGGGAAGGAAAGGGAGGAGTTGTAGAAGACAGGTGGTCTAATGTTCTAAGGGGAAGGAGATTGCAAGCTAAGGGCTCTATTCAGGATCAGAATTCAGGACAGGTGTCTGTGCGAAATCGGTACGAGTCACTCCAGGTAGAACAACAGAGGGAAGATGAGGGACAGGGAACTGTTGCTGAGATGTGTGGAAGTAGGAGGAAGGGAAAAGGTAGGAAAGGAAAATGTAATGTAGAGGATAGGAAAAGACAGTGGAACAGGGTTATGGGAAGGAGAAAAGGGAGGAGGAAGTAGCTTCTTCAGCTATCAGGAAAGATAGGGCTGACCAGGAGGGGAGGGGATCAAATGAGGTGGGTAGGGTTGAGGCTCTGGTCATGGGGGATTCCATCGTTAGACACGTGGGGAAAGTGTGTGGAGGAAAGGGTACCAGAGTGGAGTGTTATCCAGGAATTAGGTTGAGGCAGATGTTGAGGAAAGTAGAAGAGAGGGAGGAGGGGAAGGAGAAGGTGGTAGTGTTTCACGTTGGTACCAGCAACGTAAGGCAAGCTGATATAAGTACCAACATAGTTGGAGATGTGTGGGATCTGGTAAATGCAGCACGGGTGAAGTTTAAGAAAGCGAAGATTGTTATTAGTGGAATACTGTGTAGAAGGGATACTGACTGGAGGGTAATTGGGGATTGAAATGCGACTATGGAGTGAATATGTGGGAAACTGGGAGTGAAATTTCTATATCCTAATGGGTGGGTAGCAGATAGGGATCTGCGCTCAGATGGCCTTCATTTAAACCGCAGTGGTACGTATAAGTTAGGAAATTTGTTTGGAAGGGTAGTAGGGAGGTACATTCAGGGAAACGGGATGGCCTAGGGAGCGGTGATAAGTGAACAGGGAACTGGAAATCAAGTAGGGATGACATAAAATTGTTAGTGTTGAACTGTAGAAGTATTGTAAGGAAAGGAATAGAATTAAGTAATTTAATAGATATATATTTACCAGATATTGTAATAGGAGTTGAATCATGGCTGAGAAATGACATAAAGGATGCAGAAATTTTCTCACGGCACTGGAGTGTGTATCGTAGAGATAGGATAGGAAGGATGGGAGGGGGAGTGTTCATTCTGGTGAAAGAAGAATTTGTAAGCTACGAAAAAGTTAAAGATGAGACACATGAAATTCTAGGTGGAAGCCTCATTTCTAAAGATAATAGGCAACTTGATATATTTGGAGTGTACAGATCGGTAAAGGGTAGCACTGACGCGGATTCGGAATTATTTGATAGGATAGTCAGCTATGTGGGAAACGACATGGAAAGAAATGTGATTGTAGCGGGAGATCTGAATTTGCCAGATGTCAATTGGGAAGGAAATGCGAACGACAGGGAGCATGACCAACAAATGGCAAATAAGTTAATATGGGAACGACAGCTGATTCAGAAAGTGATGGAACCAACCAGAGGGAAAAATATCCTGGATGTGGTACTGATAAAACCAGATGAGCTCTATAGGGAAACTGAAGTAATATATGGTATTAGTGATCACGAAGGTGTTTTTGTGGTAGTTAAAAATAAATGCGATAGAAAGGAAGGTCTTAAAAGTAGGACTGTTAGGCAGTACCATATGGCTGATAGAGCAGGCATGAGGCAGTTTCTAAAATGTAACTATGATCGGTGGAAAACGGTAAATAAAAATGTAAACAGACTCTGGGATGGGTTTAAAGAAATTGTTGAGGAATACGAAAACAGGTTTGTACCTTTAAGGGTGGTACGGATTGGTAAAGACCCACCTTATTATAATAGAGAAATAAAGAGACTGACAAGGAGGTGCAGACTGGAAAGAAATAGAGTTAGAAATGGCTGTGGAAGTAAGGAGAAATTGAAGGAACTTACTAGAAAATTGAATCTAGCAAAGAAGACGCTAAGGATAATATTATGGCAAGCATAATTGGCAGTCATACGAACGGAAGGGTATGTATAGGTATTTTTTTTTTTTTTTGCTAGTTGCTTTACGTCGCACCGACTCAGATAGGTCTTATGGCGACGATGGGACAGGATATGGCTAGGAGTGGGAAGGAATCGGCCGTGGCCTTAATTAAGGTACAGCCCCAGCATTTGCCTGGTGTGAAAATGGGAAACCACGGAAAAACATTTTCAGGGCTGCCGACAGTGGGGTTCGAACCTACTATCTCCCGAATACTGGATACTGACCGCAATTAAGATAGGTATTTTAAGGCAGAAACAGGTTCCAAGGACATTCCAGGAATAATTAATGAACAAGGGGAGTTTGTATGTGAGGATCTTCAATAGCAGAAGTATTCAGTCAGCAGTATGTAAAGATTGTTGGTTACAAGGATAATGTCGAGATAGAGGAGGAGACTAAGACCAAAGAAGTAATAAAATTTACATATGATAACAATGACATTTACAACAAGATACAAAAGTTAAAAACTAGAAAAGCGGCTGGAATTGATCAGATTTCTGGGGATATACTTAAGACAATGGGTTGGGATATAGTACCATATCTGAAGTACTTATTTGATTATTGTTTGGTCGGAGGAGCTATACCAGATGAATGGAGAGTTGCTATAGTAGCCCCTGTGTATAAAGGAAAGGGTGATAGACATTAAGCTGAAAATTACAGGCCAGTCAGTTTGACATGCATTGTATGTAAGTTTGGGAAGGCATTCTTTCTGATTATATTAGACATGTTTATGAAATTAATAACTGGTTCGATAGAAGGCAATTCGGTTTTAGGAAAGGTTATTCCACTGAAGCTCAACTTGTAGGATTCCAGCAAGATATAGCAGATATCTTGGATTCTGGAGGTCAAATGGACTGTCTAAAGCATTTGATAGGGTGGATCATGGGAGACTACTGGCAAAAATGAGTGCAATTGGACTAGACAAAAGAGTGACTGAAAGGGTCGCTATATTTCTAGAAAATAGATCTCAGAGAATTAGAGTAGGTGAAGCTTTATCTGACCCTGTAATAATCAATCAATCAATCAGTACTGATCTGCATTTAGGGCAGTCGCCCAGGTGGCAGATTCCCTATTTGTTGTTTTCCTAGCCTTTTCCTAAATGATTTCAAAGAAATTGGAAATTTATTGAACAACCCTCTTGGTAAGTTATTCCAATCCCTAACTCCCCTTCCTATAAATGAATATTTGCCCCAGTTTGTCCTCTTGAATTCCAACTTTATCTTCATATTGTGATCTTTCCTACTTTTATAAACGCCATTCAAACTTATTCGTCTACTAATGTCATTCTACGCCATCTCTCCGCTGACAGCCCGGAACATACCACTTAGTCGAGCAGCTCTTCTTCTTTCTCTCAATTCTCCCCAACCCAAACATTGCAACATTTTTGTAACGCTACTCTTTTGTCGGAAATCGCCCAGAACAAATCGAGCTGCTTTTCTTTGGATTTTTTCCAGTTCTTGAATCAGGTAATCCTGGTAAGGGTCCCATACACTGGAACCATACTCTAGTTGGGGTCTTACCAGAGACTTATATGCCCTCTCCTTTACATCCTTACTACAACCCCTAAACACCCTCATAACCATGTGCAGAGATCTGTACCCTTTATTTACAATCCCATTCATTTAATTATTACAGGGGGGAATTATTACAGAGGGGAATTCCTCAAGGCAGTATTATCGGACCTTTATGTTTTCTTATATATATAAATGATATGAGTAAAGGAGTGGAATCGGAGGTAAGACTTTTTGCGGATGATGTTATTCTGTATAGAGTGATAAATAAGTTACAAGATTGTGAGCAACTGCAACGTGACCTCGATAATGTTGTGAGATGAACAGCAGGCAATGGTATGTTGATAAACGGGGTTAAAAGTCAGGTTGTGAGTTTCACAAATAGGAAAAGTCCTCTCAGTTTTAATTACTGCGTTGATGGGGTGAAAGTTCCTTTTGGGGATCATTGTAAGTATCTAGGTGTTAATATAAGGAAAGATCTTCATTGGGGTAATCACATAAATGGGATTGTAAATAAAGGGTACAGATCTCTGCTCATGGTTATGAGGGTGTTTAGGGGTTGTAGTAAGGATGTAAAGGAGAGTGCATATAAGTCTCTGGTAAGACCCCAACTAGAGTATGGTTCCAGTGTATGCGACCCTCACCAGGATTACCTGATTCAAGAACTGGAAAAAATCCAAAGAAAAGCAGCTCGATTTGTTCTGGGTGATTTTCGACAAAAGAGTAGCGTTACAACAATGTTGCAATGTTTGGGCTGGGAAGAATTGAGAGAAAGAAGAAGAGCTGCTCGACTAAGTGGTATGTTCCGAGCTGTCAGCGGAGAGATGGCGTGGAATGACATTAGTAGACGAGTAAGTTTGAATGGCATTTATAAAAGTAGGAAAGATCACAATATGAAGATAAAGTTGGAATTCAAGGGGACAAATTGGGGCAAATATTCATTTATAGGAAGGGGAGGTAGGGATTGGAATAACTTACCAAGGGAGACGTTCAATAAATTTCCAATTTCTTTGAAATCATTTAGGAAAAGGCTAGGAAAGCAACAGATAGGGAATCTGCCACCTGGGCGACTGCCCTAAATGCAGATCAGTAGTGATTGATTGATAAGCGGCAATGTGTGAAAAGCCAGGCGCACGAAAAATGTATTGTGGTCCCATTTTCAAGCCTTACACCGGTGTACCAGGAGCCTTCGCCGATTAAGAAACAGAAGAAAAAGGACTTATTAAGTATGTGTGAATTCCTTGATTCTCAGTTCGGAGACTTCTACTTCAATTTGCCATGTGAATAAGTGAGTAAAGTATTGATGTATGGATATCCAATGTTTTTGCTATTTTGGACACACACTGTAGCCACATAATACTTGTAAAATAACTTAATGGCACACTACTAACATTTTGGTTCACCATTAATTGTAAATTATTCAATCAAACACCCAAAAATGTGACTTTGGGTGAACTATTTAGTTTTATGCCTCTCCTGTAAAATTACTGAAATGGAATACACGTCGTTTTTCAGGGGAGCACTTCAATTATTTTCAAAACAAATTATTATTATTATTATTATTATTATTATTATTATTATTATTATTATTATTATTATTATTATTATTCACCAAGTTTTGGAAGATAATGTGGTCTACTACACGAGCGATGTTTCTGTGGCAAAAAAACTTGTTTTCTCCTAGTGAGTTCAGTTTTCATATCAAATTTCAAAATTCAGTCTGTCTGTCTTTTATAATCAGAAAAAACCATAAATTTCTACACATAGATTTCCGGTCTTCTTCTGCGAATTTATTGTGACATTTGAAACGGCTTTTACACTGTATAGGTTTCGGAAGTTTAGCTAGCATGAGTCCTTTCTTTGTTCTATATGATAAAGAACCATACCTACCATCTCTATACAGTGAATAAAGCCCAGGTTTCTGTATTAGAAGAACTCGATCTACTTATCCAAGGCTTCATTAGTTGCATTTTAGTCCTTCGATGCTTCAAGATTAGCGTCAGTATTTGTATGAACACCCTAGGGGTTGCCGAGTGTAATTTTGATTGTAAATAGCAACTGATTGTTTGACTGAAGGTACCCTCTATTGTATCTTGGAGCTCAGACTTCTATAACATTGTGCCTGTCAGGAGCAATTATGCTCTTTCATAACATTGTACCTGTCAGGAGCAATTATGTTCTTTCATAACATTGTACCTGTCAGGAGCAATTATGCTCTTTCATAACATTGTACCTGTCAGGAGAAATTATGCTCTTTCATAACATTAGGGCCTATACATGTCAGGTGCAATTATGCTCTTTCATAACATTGTGCCTGTCAGGTGCAATTATGCTCTTTCATAACATTGTGCCTGTCAGGAGCAATTATGCTCTTTCATAACATTGTACCTGTCAGGAGCAATTATGTTCTTTCATAACATTGTACCTGTCAGGAGCAATTATGCTCTTTCATAACATTGTACCTGTCAGGAGAAATTATGCTCTTTCATAACATTAGGGCCTATACATGTCAGGTGCAATTATGCTCTTTCATAACATTAGGGCCTATGCCTGTCAGGTGCAATTATGCTCTTTCATAATATTGTACCTGGCAGGAGCAATTATGCTCTTTCATATCATTATACCTGTCACGAGCAATTATGCTCTTTCATAACATTGTACCTGTCAGGTGCAATTATGCTCTTTCATAACATTGTACCTGGCAGGAGCAATTATGCTCTTTCATAACATTAGGGCCTATACCTGTCAGGAGCAATTGTGCTCTTTCATAACATTAGGGCCTATACCTGTCAGGAGCAATTGTGCTCTTTCATAACATTAGGGCCTATACCTGTCAGGAGCAATTGTGCTCTTTCATAACATTATACCTGTCACGAGCAATTATGCTCTTTCATAACATTGTACCTGTCAGGAGCAATTGTGCTCTTTCATAACATTAGGGCCTATACCTGTCAGGAGCAATTGTGCTCTTTAATAACATTAGGGCCTATACCTGTCAGGAGCAATTGTGCTCTTTCATAACATTAGGGCCTATACCTGTCAGGAGCAATTGTGCTCTTTCATAACATTAGGGCCTATACCTGTCAGGAGCAATTGTGCTCTTTAATAACATTAGGGCCTATACCTGTCAGGAGCAATTGTGCTCTTTCATAACATTAGGGCCTATACCTGTCAGGAGCAATTGTGCTCTTTCATAACATTAGGGCCTATACCTGTCAGGAGCAATTGTGCTCTTTAATAACATTAGGGCCTATACCTGTCAGGAGCAATTGTGCTCTTTCATAACATTAGGGCCTATACCTGTCAGGAGCAATTGTGCTCTTTCATAACATTAGGGCCTATACCTGTCAGGAGCAATTGTGCTCTTTCATAACATTAGGGCCTATACCTGTCAGGAGCAATTGTGCTCTTTAATAACATTAGGGCCTATACCTGTCAGGAGCAATTGTGCTCTTTAATAACATTAGGGCCTATACCTGTCAGGAGCAATTGTGCTCTTTCATAACATTAGGGCCTATACCTGTCAGGAGCAATTGTGCTCTTTCATAACATAAGGGCCTATATCTGTCAGGAGCAATTATGCTCTTTCATAACTTTAGGGCCTATACCTGTCAGGAGCAATTGTGCTCTTTAATAACATTAGGGCCTATACCTGTCAGGAGCAATTATGCTCTTTCATAACATTAGGGCCTATACCTGTCAGGAGCAATTGTGCTCTTTCATAACATTAGGGGCTATACCTGTCAGGAGCAATTGTGCTCTTTAATAACATTAGGGCCTATACCTGTCAGGAGCAATTGTGCTCTTTCATAACATTAGGGCCTATACCTGTCAGGAGCAATTGTGCTCTTTCATAACATAAGGGCCTATATCTGTCAGGAGCAATTATGCTCTTTCATAACTTTAGGGCCTATACCTGTCAGGAGCAATTGTGCTCTTTCATAACATTAGGGGCTATACCTGTCAGGAGCAATTGTGCTCTTTCATAACATTAGGGGCTATACCTGTCAGTAGCAATTATGCTCTTTGTTAACATTAGGGCCTATACCAGTCAGGAGCAATTGTGCTCTTTCATATCATTGTACCTGTCAGGAGCAATTATTCTCTTTCATATCATTGTACCTGTCAGGAGCAATTATGCTCTTTCATAACATTATACCTGTCAGGAGCAATTATGCTCTTTCATAACATTGTACCTGTCAGGAGCAATTATGCTCTTTCATAACATTAGGGCCTATAACTGTCAGGAGCAATTATGCTCTTTCATAACATTAGGGCCTATACCTGTCAGGAGCAATTGTGCTCTTTCATAACATTGTACCTGTCAGGAGCAATTATGCTCTTTCATAACATTAGGGCCTATACCTGTCAGGAGCAATTGTGCTCTTTAATAACATTAGGGCCTATACCTGTCAGGAGCAATTATGCTCTTTCATAACATTGTACCTGTCAGGAGCAATTATGCTCTTTCATAACATTAGGGCCTATACCTGTCAGGAGCAATTATGCTCTTTCATAACATTGTACCTGTCAGGAGCAATTATGCTCTTTCATAACATTAGGGCCTATACCTGTCAGGAGCAATTGTGCTCTTTAATAACATTAGGGCCTATACCTGTCAGGAGCAATTGTGCTCTTTAATAACATTAGGGCCTATACCTGTCAGGAGCAATTATGCTCTTTCATAACATTAGGGCCTATACCTGTCAGGAGCAATTATGCTCTTTAATAACATTAGGGCCTATACCTGTCAGGAGCAATTATGCTCTTTCATAACATTAGGGCCTATACCTGTCAGGAGCAATTATGCTCTTTAATAACATTAGGGCCTATACCTGTCAGGAGCAATTATGCTCTTTAATGACATTAGGGCCTATACCTGTCAGGAGCAATTATGCTCTTTAATAACATTAGGGCCTATACCTGTCAGGAGCAATTATGCTCTTTCATAACATTAGGGCCTATACCTGTCAGGAGCAATTATGCTCTTTCATAACATTAGGGCCTATACCTGTCAGGAGCAATTATGCTCTTTCATAAAATTATACCTGTCAGGAGCAATTATGCTCTTTCATATCATTAGGGCCTATACCTGTCAGGAGCAATTATGCTCTTTCATAAAATTATACCTGTCAGGAGCAATTATGCTCTTTAATAACATTAGGGCCTATACCTGTCAGGAGCAATTATGCTCTTTAATAACATTAGGGCCTATACCTGTCAGGAGCAATTATGCTCTTTAATAACATTAGGGCCTATACCTGTCAGGAGCAATTATGCTCTTTCATAACATTAGGGCCTATACCTGTCAGGAGCAATTATGCTCTTTCATAACATTAGGGCCTATACCTGTCAGGAGCAATTATGCTCTTTCATAAAATTATACCTGTCAGGAGCAATTATGCTCTTTCATATCATTAGGGCCTATACCTGTCAGGAGCAATTGTGCTCTTTAATAACATTAGGGCCTATACCTGTCAGGAGCAATTATGCTCTTTCATATCATTAGGGCCTATACCTGTCAGGAGCAATTGTGCTCTTTAATAACATTAGGGCCTATACCTGTCAGGAGCAATTATGCTCTTTCATAACATTGTACCTGTCAGGAGCAATTATTCTCTTTCATAACATTATACCTGTCAGGAGCAATTATGCTGTTTCATAAAATTATACCTGTCAGGAGCAATTATGCTCTTTCATAACATTGTACCTGTCAGGAGCAATTATTCTCTTTCATAACATTATACCTGTCAGGAGCAATTATGCTCTTTCATAAAATTATACCTGTCAGGAGCAATTATGCTCTTTCATAACATTAGGGCCTATACCTGTCAGGAGCAATTATGCTCTTTTATAGCATTAGGGCCTATACCTGTCAGGAGCAATTATGCTCTTTCATAAAATTATACCTGTCAGGAGAAATTATGCTCTTTCATAACATTTGGCCCTATACCTGTGGCAGTGGCGTATACTGAGGGCTACCAAGGCTATCAGTGAAGCCCAAGCCTCAAATGAAAACGATAGAAATCTAAATCTAATTATAATGTAAGCATCTGACACATTCTTCCATTTAAAAACTTGAAATCATTGAGAAAGAACGTCGCTCGTATTTCTGAGAGCAAGGCATCGGAGACTAACATCGTAGCCCTGGCCCTCGGCCCACACCCCTCGACCCGCCGCGCGAGGCTTTGTTGGCGAATGTCGGAATGGTGCGGGGAACGAGGGGATCCTAACCTTGAGCTGGGCTAGGCTTCGGTCCGTCAAATCGCCGCCGCTAACGAGAGAGAGTGGAGGAAAGAGAAGGCCCAAAGACTCGAAGTTGTCCGGAAGGGTCCGAATCGATGGGATTCTCCCACGTGCTACAGTATCACGAGTTTGTTTTTGCATGTGCAGGGCATCTTATGGGTTGCTTATAGTTACAGTGTGAACATGAGGAGAAAAACAAGAATCCATACGAAGGGTATTTCTACTTAAGTAAGTATAAAAAGTATTTGTGGTTATGTGGCTCATGCGAACTTCACAAACTTTATTGTTGGCCATGCTTATTGTTTGCAACTGAGAATAATAATAATAATAATAATAATAATAATAATAATAATAATAATAATAATAATAATAATAATAATAATAATACCGGGCGAGTTGGCCGTGCGCGTAGAGGCACGCGGCTGTGAGCTTGCATCCGGGAGATAGTAGGTTCGAATCCCACTATCGGCAGCCCTGAAGATGGTTTTCCGTGGTTTCCCATTTTCACACCAGGCAAATGCTGGGGCTGTACCTTAATTAAGGCCACGGCCGCTTCCTTCCAACTCCTAGGCCTTGCCTATCCCGTCGTCGCTATAAGACCTATCTGTGTCGGTGAGACGTATAGCCCCTAGCAATAATAATAGTAATAATAATAATAATAATAATAATAATAATAATAATAATAATAATAATAATGTTCGCCTCTGTGGTGTAGTGGTTAGTGTGTTTAGCTGCCACCCCCGGAGAGCCGGGTTCGAATCCCGACTCTGCAACGAAATTTGAAAAGTGGTACGAGGGCTGTAACTGGGTCCACTCAGCCTCGGGAGGTCAACTAAGTAGAGGAGGGTTCGATTCCTACCTCAGCCATCCTCGAAGTGGTTTTCCGTGGTTTCCCACTTCTCCTCCAGGTAAATGCCGGGTTGGTAACTAACTTAAGGCCACGGCCGCTTCCTTCCCTCTTCCTTGTCTATCCCATCCGATCTTAGCATTCCCCACAAGATCCCTGTTCAGCATAGCAGGTAAGGCTGCCTAGACGAGGTACTGGTCCTCCTTCCCCGTTATATCCCCCGACCCAAAGTCTCACGTTCCGGGACACTGGCCTTGAGTGTAGAGGTGGGATCTCTCGCTGAGTCCGAGGGAAAAACCAATCCTGGAGGACAAACGGGTTAAGAAATAATAATAATAACCGAACCAAACCAAACCAAACCCCGTGGCACTACAGCCCTTGAAGGGCCTTGGCCTACCAAGCGACCGCTGCTCAGCCCGAAGGCCTGCAGATTACGAGTTGTCGTGTGGTCAGCACGACGATTCCTCTCGGTCGTTATTCTTGGCTTTCTAGACCGGATAATAATAATAATAATAATAATAATAATAATAATAATAATAATAATAATAATAATAATAATAATTCATAGCCTCTGGAAAGGCTTGATGGTGACCTAATGAAATGAATGACGAAAACGTAATAAGCACCCAGTCTCCCAGCTAGGGGAATTAAGAGTACGAGGAGGCTGATTCGTTGGCTACCATCTACATTGATCAGGTGTTGAGTATTGGCAGTAGCAGAGGCTAGGGCTTGTGAACCATCCTTAACACAGCAGGCTACTCCGATGGCTATTACCTGCAGCTCAAAACCCTTAAGGCTTGACGTCCTCTAAACCAACTATCGAAAATGGGTAACATAAGTCTAGTGATAGCCCATGTCTTGATTGCAGCATATGCCACTGACCTGTGGGGAGCAATTATGCTCTTTCATAACATTGTACCTGACAGGAGCAATTATGCTCTTTCGTAACATTGTACCTGTCAGGAGCAATTATGCTCTTTCATAACATTGTACCTGTCAGGAGCAATTATGCTCTTTCATAACATTGTACCTGTCAGGAGCAATTATGCTCTTTCATAACATTGTACCTGTCAGGAGCAATTATGCTCTTTCATAACAGTGTATCTGTGAGGAGCAGTTATGCTCCTTCATAACATTGTACCTGTCAGGAACAATTATGCTCTTTCAGATGTAAGTTAACGACTGGGAGTTTCTCTCAATTAATTTTGTACCTGATTAAGGACTTGTAAGTCCAACGCATTGGTGGAGCTGACGAGCTCGTTGTTAATATTTCAACTGTTCCTTGTTATGTGATTAAATTACTCTATCGTAATTTTGAGAAAGGGAAGAAATAAAATTTCCCATTTTGTTAAAGCAAAAGTTTGCTGTAAGTGATCCCCTGTCCAGCCATCCAACCGAGGCGCTTCCTATTCCTCTGTGAGCCACGGAAACACGGTAACATTATACATTCAAATTATTTGTAACAGGCAGCACCAATTCAATTAATTCTCGCCGTTCAGGAAATGTATCTTCTTGATCTCGTTCCCAGAGATGATCATTATTGGAGATGTAACTGATATCATCCTAAGGAGAAAAATGTGTGTTGGGAAAAAGTTACCAGTCATTGGTTAGTATAATGAAGTTAAGCTTGCTCTTTCACTCTCGATCTATACACAGCGTGATTCAGCCGCCCCTTCCAATGAACTTGTATATAACCTACAATGCTCATTTCATTCTGAAAACATCTGCCCTGACGGTATGTTCAGACAACACAGCCGGATATCTTGGTATTTACCGCCTCACCGTGATAGGACGCCGTAATGTTTTAGTCGTATTAAACACTGGAAGACATGCATGTGCCTTCTTGATCATATGAATCTGACACGCCGGCGAAACACTAATTTTTTTTTTTTTTTTTTTTTGCTTTACGTCGCACCGACACAGATATGTCTTACGTTGACGATGGGATAGGAAAGGCCCAGGAATTGGAAGGAAGCGTCCGTGGCCATAATTAAGGTACAACCCCGGCATTTGCCTGGTGTGAAAATAGGAAACCACGGAAAACCATCTTCAGGGCTGCCGACAGTGGGGCTCGAACCCACTATCTCCCGATTACTGGATACTGGCCGCACTTAAGCGACTGCAGCTATCGAGCTCGGTGAAACACTAAATTGATATTGTGACCACTTTCATGCAAATTGTGATTTAATGGATGTGTTTGTGACCCTAGGAAGGGGCGACTAGTTAGCAGGCCGGCCACATACAGACCGGAAATAATAGGAACACAACTACCCTGACAATATTTTATCGCAGCAAATGCTCAATGGGATCACCGTTTTGGTTTATGCACATTCGGGCCCGGTGTCCAATAGATCGTCTTTCGCGCTGAAGCATTCCAGGTGTAATGGCCCGGCAGGCGTCGCGGTGTGTTGCCGGAGATGGTCGAGATTTTCCGGCACTTCAGTGCAAACGAAGTTCTTCAAATGTCCCCACAAGAAGAAGTCTAACAGCGTTCAATCCGGTGATCTGGCGGGCCAATGAACAGGGCCTCCTCGTCCTATCCATTTCCCTGGCTGTTCCTCGTTCAGATGGTTACGAACGCGCAAAATCGAATGTGGTGGAGCTCCATCCTGGAGCATCCACATCGTCAAACGATCGTGTAAGGGCACATCCTCCAGCAGCAGTGGGAGTTCCTGACGCAGAAAGTGCAGGTAGCGTGGGCCCGGGCAATGGCCCTCAAAGTAATAACTTCCAATTAGGCGATCCGCTAAGATTCCACACCAAACATTCACTCCCTATCGTACCTGATGGGCCGCCTGTCACACCCAATGAGGATTGTACGGACTCCAATAGTGCATGTTGTGGCGATTGAAGTTCCCATTATTGTGGAAGCGTGATTCTTCCGAGAACAAGATATGCGATAGGAATGCTGCGTCCTTGTCTAGCCTTCCTAAACTGCCACCGATAGAACTCTATGCGAGCTTCGAAATCCCTCCCATGGACCTCTTGGCGTAGCTCAATATGGTATGGGTGAAATTTATGTTCATGCAGTATTCGTCAGACGGACGGTTAGCTGGTGTTCGCTTGTCGTGCAGTTGTCCTTTTACTGATGTGTGGATTATTACGAGCTGCCTCCAGAACGGCCTCTTCTGTTTCACCCTATGTAACGGGCCTATCGCGCACTGGCGGCTGGTTGGAAATCACGCCTGTTGTTCTTAGGCGACTTTCAGCAAGACAGAATGTCGTAGTAGCCGGGTGTCGCCTGTCGGGATACCGTTCCTGGTATAGACGTAGTGCCTCGCACGCGTTTTGTCTTGCTTCCCCATAAATGAGGAGCATGTCAAAGTATTGCTCTGTGGAAAACATGCCAAATGACAGCAGAGATTACAGTACATTCAGGCTCTAACCAGCGGAGTATGCGCAGGGCACAAGAAGAATAACAGTGGCATTCGACTGTTCGAATGTGGCAAACGTGGGCCTGTGTTTACGTATTCAAACATCATACCGAAGCAAAAATACTTCAACGATTCAGGATTCGAGCCGCCGCAGGCACATTCCTTCGATTGCTAGGCGAACGACGAGAGAAGAATACATACGCCATTCGATTCGGTGTTTAAGACATTAATTACTGCACTGTTACCTAGTTACATGCATTGATTCCCCTCTTCGTTACACCCGCTCACGAGAGCACGACACACTGACATAGTTACATGGTAAAAGGACGTTGCTACATGATTTCAAGGCGTCATGTTTTGGGAACGGATGATGTAACATTTCGCTAGGGTTCAGAATCGTGTGCAAAATGTGCTCACTGAACATTAGTACCACACAGTACGCCTGCAGGGGAATAGCACCCCTATAACCAACTGCACGATAGTAGGGCTGCAGCAAACGATATTGGAAGGAGCTGCTGAATCACAACGTATAATGAGAAATGGTTATTGATAGGAATTATTTAACATCTGAGAATTTACTTCTAGCAGTACCAGTTGTGCCGGCCCCGTGGTGTAGGGGTAGCGTGCCTGCCCCTTACCCGTAGGTCCCGGGTCGAATCCCGGCCAGGTCAGGGATTTTCACCTTGATATGAGGGCTAGTTCGAGGTCCACTCAGCCTACGTGATTATAATTGAGGAGCTATCTGACGGTGAGATAGCGTCTCGGTCTAGAAAGTCAAGAATAACTGCCGAGAGGATTCGTGGTGCTGACCACACGACACCTCGTAATCTGCTGACCTTCTGGCTGAACAGCAGTCGCTTGGTAGACCAAGGTCCTTCAGAGCTGCTGTGCCATGGGGGTTAGTACCAGTCGCATTTCTGTAGGTTATAGCTGCAGTTGTTGGATTTACACTGCCATCATTAGGACCGATAACATCCATTTAATTTCATTTGACACGTCAATGTTAAATTCAGATATGGCAGATTAAAAAGACGACAAGTCTTTTTCATCAATAACGAGGAGTGTGAGTATAAGGCCAAGTAATTCTACGTTTCTTTCTGTTTTCTCCTGTAAGTTCAACCCCTCGTCCATGTCATGGGTGATGGGCAACATTGTGAAATAGGGGGTCTTTGGCGGTGATGTACAACGGGGATTCTATGGGCTCCATGACCGCTACGGTACCTGTGAAGGTCCTATAGGAACACTGAAAAGTAATGGCTAACGTGACTCTGGTGAAGTCCTCAATGGCAGGTGCGAACGAGGAAGAGACTTGCGAAACGGCAAAGCTGGCGGACGAAGAAACCCTCCTCCCTTTGGCTTAAATAAGGAGGGGGGAACCACTGCTTTGTGCTGAACGGGAAACTTCAGAGGTTAAGGGAGCCAACCTCAACCAAGAAGAGCAGGCTTGAAGGCTTTAGGTTGGAGCCTCACCACCAAAATCGGGTTGCTGTAGGCTAATAACTCGCACAATCTTAAAAATACGCACTACTAAAGAAACTGAAGTGAAACACAACCGGACGGGTAATAAGTTCGCAAGATTTGGCATGAAATGGAAAGAGAGAATCGGTTTCTGGAGTGTTAGAACCTGAAGAGGGAGTAACAGATTGATAGTAAGAGTGCCTAGGGATGTGTAAAATCATGGAATGAAGGTAAGAGCCTGGCCAACAGTACGACCAGATAGAAGTGTTTCACGGAAGCTCCATGCTCCAAGAGGAGCAACAGTCAGTAAGTAAATGTGTTTCTTTCTGTTGCCACTCCAGTAACATTTTCATGCAACAGAGATCAAAATGAATCTGTCCGTTAATTCCTTGTGTAAAGGGAAATGCCATGTCAGTATATTTACAGGCCCAACCTGGAAGTAATTTTAGATTCTAATGTACTGATAACCTAACGTATCACTTCCGAGACGCAATAAATAGTTATCAGGGAAACTTGCATTGCAGTCATTGAAACACCTTCTAAGCTAAGGCGTGGATCTGTCCGCTGCTTCAGAATTTTCAGTATCACGCAAGTGATTTTCATATTCTCATGCTATCACTTTCCCAGAAGTTTCAGGCTCTGTCTAGAAACAAGAAAAAGCAAACATTAAATTTAACATCGGGGTATGCTAGCAAACTTACATCCCCTCGGATCACCGGACGTCTCACAGAACGCGTGACATGTCCGGTGGCTTATGGCTAAATGGTTTATGTCACGTACTGAACTCCCCCCATCCCAACCCCACGCTAAAATTCCAAAGAGTTTCAATTACGGAATTTTCTATTGAACTGCCCACAGTATTCTCTCGAAAAAGGCACACCAACCAGGATTTGGAAAGCAATGAACTAAATAGCTGTGTGTTTATTCACCTAGTCGATTATTGGCTCACAACGTCTCAACCGCTACTGAGAGAATTTGTCATTAACGATCACGATAATGCACTCACTACATTAGTTTATACTTACGGTCATGCGAGGAACATTCTATCGCCTAACCTTGTAATGATATTTCAGAGTTTCTCATTTCACTTCTTGGAAGATACTGAAATTGTGTTTTCTAAAGAAAGAAAATCAATTCCTCTTCAATCGTAAACCTTCTAGTTCCACATTTAAACCCTCTCCAAATACTACAAGTCACAAATTGCTTCACTCTGTAATAAGTACAATGCTATGACCACGTTCTTCCACCCTTCCGAAGTCAAAAAATAACGACATAACCTACCATATGCTGAAGTTAATTTCGATAGCTATATATGACAATTTGTGAGTTTTTTCATGAAATCCAAATGTTTCAGAAAATTCTCTTTAGACATTAGGTATTAACATTTTAAGCCCAGAGAAAAACATGTTCGCCCAAATTCTTTGAAATTGTTACAAGTTCTGTTGTGATATAAAAAATAGGAGCAAAGTATTTTTGATTTTGGTAATGTCGAAACAATAGGGCATTAAAAATATCAAAAATGTCTAACACAATGATTAACCAGTAAATTATTCAAAATTATGTATTTATTACTCCACGAGCATTTATTTTCAGTTAAAATATCAATAAACCCTACAGTGCGATATATTTGTTTGATACGGTAAACAGCAAAACAGTGTTCAGGTCGGAGGCCAATATTGCACTGAACATGCAATTTGGCTTTTTCTACAACATGCACAGTGGCAATTGGTGCTCTGCCAAGTAGCCGAGTGATCCATTCGATCGTATCTGTTATCTGCCTAACTACGCTTTCTTCCGTTAGGAGTTAGAGGTTTATTCAGCCTTTCCTTCGGACCTCAAAATCAGTGCAATGATAATTTCCCAAGAGAATTCTAGTAAAGGTATTGAACCCATAATCCTACAGGTTCAAAAGGACCACCGTGGAAGTCTCAGTATTTGGTGAGCAGGAGAGTGAGCCTCCATGCTTATTATAGAGTGGTCAAGAAATCGATCGTTTAGATCCCTGCCTGTTAATTTCTTCGCTGCGCGTTACGTTACCCGAGCCCTCGATGAAAGCGGGAGATTTTCGGAACATGTTCAGATGTCTCATGAATATAAATAATTAATAATTGATTATCTGGAGACATTTCGGCTTACACTAAAAGAGAAATTATTGGAGGAAATTTATTGAAAATTGTTGCAAAATTTCATCTCAGAAGGAGACATGTTCATTTACCATGAAAGAAGTTAATCCGTCAAACGCTAGGGATAAGCCACACATGTCATGATTGCATCACCAAGACGCAGGAAAATTAGCAAACAACGCTTTTGTAATTACGGTCACAGGAAGGATGGGAACAATTTGAGAATATCACCAACATCATCATTCAAGCATTCTGCCTTATGGCAGGTCTTGTCATGGGATGAACCTCTTCCACTTTTACTTGTCTTGCACCAAGTGTTTCGTGTCCGAATATTCCTTTCCTTTGATATTGTCCAATATTTGATATTTTCTCTCCTCTTCCTCGTTTGCATTTAACCATTCCTTCTATTCCTTCTTTCAGTAAACAGTCCCTCCTCAAACAATGTCCGATCCAGTTCATGTTTCTCCTTCTAACATTTGCAACATACTTCGTTCTTCTTCAACTCTTCGTAATATCTCCTCATTACGTACCCGGTTTTCCCATTTCACTTGTTCTATTCTCCTCCATACCCACATATCCAGTGTCTCCAATCTTCTCTCGTCTTCCTTTTCCACTGTCCAATTATCTGCGCCATACATCACTATGCTCCAAATATAACACTCAGCAAGTCTTTTCCTCAAATGTTTGTTCAGTGGCACACAAAGTAATTTCAATTTTCTCTTAAAGCCTTCTTTTGCCATGTCAATTCTTTTCTTAATTTCTGTCGTGCAACACATATCATCTCTGATCATACTTCCCAAATACTTAAAGTTACTGACTTGTCCTACTTCTTCCCCCCCCCCCCTCCTCCCCTATACTAATACGACAACTTCTAGCTCTTCCTCCAGTTATCATACTTTTCGTCTTCTTCTTATTAATTATCATCCCATATTCTTATAGTTTCATGTTAAGTTCATCTTTCATTTGTATCATTTCACGTTAGATTTCTCCCATCACAACCATATCATCTGCAAATCTTATACAATTTACTCTTCTACCTCCAACACAAACTCCACTTTTTCCATTAAAACTTTCATTGATTATTTATTCGAGATAGATGTTGAACAGTGTCGGTGATAAAGAGCAGCCCTGTCTTACACCTCTTCCTAATTCATTTTCTTCACTCATCTCGTCTCCTATTCTCACTCTTGCTCTCTGGCTTAAATAGAAATTATTCAATAGCCTTCTATCCCTCCAATTAACTCCATGTTTCTTTAGGATTATCATCAATTTGTACAATCTAACACACTCTAAAGCTTTCTCAAGATCAATAAGTACAGTATAAACCTTCCTGTTATTCTCTCTGTACCTCTCTCCTATCACACTCAGTAGCCCAAATATCTTGTTCAAACCGCTCGCCTGAAACCAAATTGTTCTTCACCTATAAAGTTATTCAGTTTTCCATATATCATTCTGTTGATCGTCCACAGTAAGACTTTGGCTGCATAAGAAATTAGACTCAATACCCTATGTTATTCACATTTTTTGTTGTTCTTTTCATTTTCCATGGGGATTAAGGTGATTCCACTAAAGACCTTTTTATCCATTTCTCTGTCATGTATATCTGATTACATAATCTAATCAACTCCTTTCTTCCTTCGTTATTTAACGCTTCGAACAGTTACATAGGAATCTCATCTATTCCCATTGCCTTTCCATTTTTCATCTCGTTCAGAGGTGCTTTTATCTCTCTTCTCAGTATGGTTTATCCTTTATCATCCCCTTTAACCACATCTTCCTCCTGTAATTCAAATTCTTCTTCATTTGGTCAGCTGTCCCGGTCATATAGCCATTTTATGTATTCTTCCCATCTTCTCATTATTTCTTGGGGTTCACATATCATTGTGCCATCCTTAGCCTCTTTTTCCTTATTGCTGTTGTTCCTTCTCTTTTCTTTGAATACTATATGTGTAGCTTCTTTGTACAACCCTTCTTTCTCCAGATGCTCAACCTCATCACACTTATCTGACAACCATTTCCTCTTTGCCTTTTCTGTTTCCCTTCTTAATTCATTATTTAACTTCCTGTAGCTACGCTTTCATTCTTTTGTATTTACTGTTTTCCATTTCCTGCGTTCCTCCATTTTGCTTATTATTTCTGAAGTTATCCTATCCTTCTTTGTCATTTTCCTCTCCTTGACTCCAAACGTTTTCTTAGCTTCTTCTTTTATCCCATTTTTTAAAGTTTCCCACCTCCTTTCTACATTTTCTGTTTCCCTAGCGTGTTATTGTCACGACACTCATCCTCTAGCACTCTGCACTTGTCCTTGTCTTTCAGTTTCTCAATATTATCGTTTCTCTTCTGTCCTTTCTATGTTATTTTCAATTTAATTAGTACCTCTGCTACAACTAATACACGGTCAGAACAAATATCTGCTCCTGGGTAACATGTATCATTCTTTAGGCAGTTTCTGTACCGTTGTTTTTATCATTATATACTCATTTTGATATTTTTTGTCATCTTCCTTCTCCCATCACAACCATATCATCTGCAAATCTTATACACTTTACTCTCTAGTAAAGGAATTGAACCCATGATCCTATACATTCAAAAGTACCGTCATGGGAGTCTCAGTAATTGGTGCGCGTGAGAGTGGGCCTCCATGTGAATATACCCCTCATGGAGATCCGAATGAGGGGAATCCTTCACTCCGGAATATTTGCAAAGAGGTCCATCTCATGAACCGTCTTCTTTTGTGGTTGTCAAGCAAAGTGTTTCCAACCACCATGTATTTTTCATTATCAACCTTTCACCCCTCTCATTTCTGTCTCCCAATCCAAATTTAACAGTGGTCTTACCATCTGATCCTTCACCAACAACCGCATCCCAATCACCCATTACAACAATACATGCATTCGTTTCCTCTTTCTCGATTAGTTGATCTATCTCCTCATAACACTCTTCATCCTCTTCATCAGAATGATTACATGTCGGCATATAAACTTGTATGATCACTAAGTGTTTTCTTTTCCCTTTAAGTCTTATCATCATAATCCTTCCATTGATATATTCAACCTTCATAACTTTGTTCTTCAGCCGCTTTCCAATCAATATTCTAACTCCATAAAGTTCAATTTTTACTTCACCCGAATAGTACATTCTAAAGTCACCGTTTTCTAGTTCTCCATATCCACCTCATCTCACTTCACACATTCCAAGAACATCCAAATTATTTCACTTCATCTCATATTTAGCGTTTTCTAATGTTCCTTCCTGTAAAAGGGTTAGAAAATTCCACGTCCCTATCCGCAATAATTCTTCTTTCTTCTTCTCCTCCCTTCCATACTGTTAAAACCTCGTTGTATACCCCGCCTGGAGATCTGAATGAGGAGAATCCTTCCCTCCGGAATCTTTTACAAAGTGGTCCATCTCAAGAACGTCTTAGAAGATAATGCCACTGGTGGTTTCCCGTTGCCTTCCACTGTCCTCCACATCACAATGAGTAAAATTTTAGGAATCTATAGAGTTAAAATCTGCATAAACGGGCCAATGGCGTGAAAGATGACCTACTATGGTGCAATAATAGACGCTTTATGTCGTTTTTGGCAAAGCTTATAAATACCCACCACCTGAGGACATAGTCGTTCTATCTGGGACGGCCAAGGAGGTAGAACCTACGTAGGTTATCGCTAGGAGCGGAAAAACTTATGTAAATTTTCATGTGTTTAAGGCGATGAACTGAAAAATGACGTTGTTTCAAGTTTCCCGCATATCACATTAGCGTGGCGCTAGTAGTAGCCCCATGACGTTGCACATCAGGTTTGTTTTAATACGGGATAAACTGTGCGAGAGCGTTAGTTACCTATGAGAATGGACGGAAAGACTGTGAGTTGGTTATGGATGCCTTTACGACGACGAAGAGGCCAGTATCAACAGCTCACTGCGGTTGAACGAGGCGAGCTACTACTAGCGCCACGCTAATGTGATTTGCGGGAAACTTGAAACAACGTCATTTTTCAGTTTTATAAACACGCCTACCATGGTTCTTTAATCTATCACAATTTCTTCGTGGTGTTTTGATATTTTTTCCGCCAGTGTATTAAAATTATTAACACTGGAAATGTAAATCGTGAGTGTAATAATGTTATTAATATTCATATAGAGTTATATTTCACTAGGTTAAGGAATAGGAATTTCGATGAAGTGATGACAAAAATTATAGTCCGTCTGTTATGGAACAGCGTATATCGTAGAATTAGGGCGAAGTCATTTCCTGAGCTCCAAAATAATTTGACCTTTTCAAATATTTGTGATAGAGGTCTTTTTTATGTCATCGGAATCACTTGTAGTATGAATAACGTGAGCTCTCTGATGCTAGGAGGAGATAGAATACCCTCTGAGTTGTTGGTAATGAGGAGCAGGAGAAGAATGTATAAAGTAGGCTGTGCTATGGGAGGACCCTTGTTCTTATTATGACGAAGTTTTGAGACAGGCTGTGCTAGAAGAAGCCTCTGTAGCAGCGGTTGATCAATGAGATTTTTGGGGCACGCTGTGTGGAAACGACACCCCTGTAATGCAAGATACTTATGAAATACAGAGCTAACTTAAGAAATGCCATATTAAAGGAGTTCCCAGTGGCGCCACTTTAATGCAAGTGATGTCGATCCCATAATAATGGTCACCAGTGTAACTTTGTGACAGTGTCACTTTGTGTGATGTCCATGTAATGTTTCAGTCTAAGGAGCTCAAGAAGTAGCTTATTAACTGACCTCAAGAGTGAATAGTGTCTTCGGTGGAGTAATAATGTAGCAGATCGCATTTTATTATATATATCCTTCGTTTCAACTTCACGTTGGTATAAAATTCACTGTAGGAAATACTGTACATCACATGGCGAGCTTCGTTGAGTTAGGTTGCTGATGTGTTTCAGTTTTAACGCGGATAAATATTACTGACGAGTATAGTTACCACTTTGTGGTTGTAACATTGGAGGTATTCCGGATTCTCAATAATTCGGTTTTGCATTGGTTGAACTTAAAGTATTCATGACTACGATCTACTTTATTAGACCGTGTGTGGAAACTATTACTTAACTTCATAATATTTCGCTGGGTGGACATAGAATTATAGTCAGACTGAAGCGTCCGTATTATGATTATTTCCATTTATGTTCTATATTAATATACGTTGTTAATAGTGAGTGTAGGCTTGGCGATAGCACCCGGGTGCTGTAAATGTTTGTATTACAGTTCTTTTAGCATTTGGACTTTATGTTAGGATTGAAGGTAGGTTTTGCTTTGTTATTGACACTTGGTGTGGAGTTTCATTGCTCGGACATTGTGAATGCGAGTTCGATTCATCAGCTGGGATTGATTATTTTTATTTTTCTCAGCACGTGTGCGTTTATTTATTGATTTGGATGTCTATTTAGAATATTTAACTCTAGGTTAATGAGACAGGTGTAGTTAGACTTACAGTTGTAGAATTTAAAAGAAAGATATTCAGGTTTTTTACTTTGTTTCAATAAGCTGTATGCTTGTGTTTAAATAAGTTTCAATGACTTTAATTCTTCTCAATCTGAAAGTTGATTTGTTAAGGATACTTTTCAAGTGATTGACCCTTTTATTCAGCTTCATTATTTTGGCGTTCCTTCTGAACGAGAGGTTAAAATTAACATTATTTTATTTAGATTCATTTTGTTCCTTCTGAACATACAAATAAGATCTTTCCTTGATCATTGGTTTGTTCATTCCGAACATATTTTGTATTTTGTTGTAATGCTTATTTGGGCATTGGGTTAACAGTAACTTAAATGTTCCGTGTGGTGATATTAGATTGTGAGATTTGGTTTTATTTTTCTTAGTTATTGCAACTTAACTTCTAAAAGCACCATGTTTGTAATCAATAATTTTATAGCTGACCCAAATCAACTGGAAGTTAGTTTCGTTCTATTTGGAGTCCATTCGGAGGCTATATGATACCCTGCGTTGGTATTTATAACCAGTGGATAACATTAATTAAATGTAAATTTGGAGTCCAGCTGTTAAAAGCCAGATTTTCCACGGATCGTGTAGATTAACCTTGCTTGTTGCTTGTTGTTTTAAGGGGCCTAACATCGAAGGTCATCGGCCCTGTAGATTAACCAACAGTTTTAATTTGCAATCTGGGTTTCCGATTTTCAATTTTTTTGTTTGTATTTTCTTCATGGTTTTGCCGTCCTCATATTTCACTTCTATATTTAAACGAAGACTGTGAGACTTTAATGTACTGTACTTTGTTACAGCTATTTTCAAACTTCTGTTCATCAAATGTGACCGTTCTCTTTTGTTTGAATGTCAGGTTGTATATATTTTTCAAGTCGACTTTTAATTCAGCCTTTAGTTTTTTAAAATTCAGTAAGTATGTTTATGCCTTTCGTTTGAAGAAGTTATGCCTTCCTCTGAACGCTGACGACCGGTCGGCGAAGTAACAAGAAAAGACCCGTAACACCTTAGGATGTCAAGAGTGGAATGTACTATCGGAGCAGCTGTGGCAGATGACTGACGATCGACTGGTGGGCCAAGGGTTCAGTACATCATGGAATGGTCCATATAGCATTCGTAAATAGAACCATTGAGATAGTGCCTGAAGAGTGGCGAATATCACTTCTTGGAGCGTACCCTCATTCCGTATAAGCCTCTCTATTTGTCAATTAGGCTTAAAACTCCCATACCTAAGCCATAATGTTCAAAAGTATTGATACTGGGTACTCAGTTTCCCCTTTTCTTCGCCCTCCAACGTGTGCAGGCTCCCAAACCAACTACCACAGGTGTCCAAATTTTAGGTGATACGGTAACGTGAGCACTGGCACTCCAACTTATAAAGTACAATCATTTACTTGTCCTGAAAGGATGCTTTTTTTTTGCTATTGGCTTTACGTCGCACCGACACGGATATGTCTTATGGCGACGATGGGACAGGAAAGGGTTAGGACTGGGAAGGAAGTGGCCGTGGCCTTAATTAAGGTACAGCCCCAGCATTTGCCTGGTGTGAAACTGGGAAACCACGGAAAACCATCTTCGGGGCTGCCGACAGTGGGGTTCGAACCCACTATCTCCCGAATACTGAATACTGGCCGCACTTAAGCGACTGCAGCTATCGAGCTCGGTTTCAGATCACGTAGCGATGCTTTTCCAATCCGATTTGCCCTGATTGTGTCTATGACTTATAAGCTCTTCGCTTTTTGATATGTTAAATAAATGTTGATCAGAGCAGGAAGTAGCCTCACAGAAAATGTACGCATTCTTTACTAGTACTTCTTTTATAATTCTGGCTGATACCGAGTAAATGAATCTGATATTTACACGTTTCATATACAGTACTATGTACGCGAAGTCCACTACTCTCGTCTTCATTCATTTGGCATACGCTATTCCTGGACAATCCTTTAACAACAATTTATGCTATAGTAAATGCGCGAGGTAAGATAGATCATACACCATTGTATGACAGACTATGGCTCTGCAGATATTTTATAAAACCAGTACATTATAAAAGAACAGATGGAATGTACATTATTGGCTATCATTCAAAACAACAATTATATAATTGGTACTAAAAACGAGAACACAATATTTACCTCTTTTTGAGAAAACATCCTAAAAATTGTTGAACGATTTCAAACAGTTTATGTTATGAGATTGAGGATCGGCAAACAATGACAGCCACTTAGAAGGCAGCAGACGACAATATACTACCAACCTGAAATAAATAATTATCTCGACTCATAATTGCGAAAACGGAAGTAAGTATTCTGTGAGGCGTATGATATATAATACCATGGGCGTTAATGGATTACTCGAAACACGCAATTTTAATTTGGAACATGCATTCACGCTGAACTTGACATAAACAGGAAATGATTGATCGTAGGTATTCCGTTTGATAACAGTTACGGTAGAGGATCACGTGACCCACTCGCACCCAATATAACTCAGAGACATCACAAATGGCGTACGTATCGTTACTTATATATTCCCTTTCAACAGTTTGTAGCTCCAGCAATCTAGTGAAATGGATTACAGCCTTTTTGATCTCCACGAGTTTACTTTCAAGTAATCCCTCCTCTCTTTCAGCAATTGACTCCCCAAATGTTTAAAACTTCACACACTGTTTACCATCCGCATTACTGACATCGATAGGTCGAAATGAATAATATGCACTCTGTTTCCCTTTCAATTAGTATTCATAAAGGCTCTCTAAACACTGATTAACCAGTTGCTTCATCCAGTGTTGCTAGTGGGATATCATAGCAAGGAAGTGGTACCATGGAATCCTAGGAAGGTCATACATTGTAGAGTCCTGCAGGAAATGGTATTTATTCTTTTTCTCAGTTCGAATTCGACCATCCAGCGAAACGGTCGTACTCGGACAAATATTTCATAGCCGACTGGTCTTACCCCTGGACATACAGTCGCTTAAGAAAAAAAAACGGGTTGGCTAACAAAATATAGACAAACGCAGAGATTCAATAATCGGCAACTAACAGGAAGAAATATGTGCAGAATTGATGTTTTTCTCTCTTGCAAAATAGTTGAGCTATTTCATTATAAGTGACCAATTCATTTTGGAACCTATTTACACTTCTATATATAGTTTCCTCTTGATGTGAATTTTTCATTTTGTCTTTACGCGGTGCTGGTTCTTTAAGCGAATATATATATAGTGTCGTGACTCGTAAGTGTAACATTAATGCTATAAGCGGAAGGATCTATTCCCGTTGTAAATAATTTAAATAATTTAAATAGTAAATAAATTAAATAAATAAATAATTTAAATAATGCATTTTTTATATTTTCCTTGTATGATCATTGGGTTAACAAAAATTCTTATTATGTGTACTAGGTATAACAACTGAAACAAAATTATTCTCTCATTCATAATAGCTATTCAGTCAGAACTTTTTTCTTGCTAGGGGCTTTACGTCGCGCCGACACAGATAGGTCTTATGGCGACGATGGGATAGGAAAGGCCGAGGAGTTGGAAGGAAGCGGCCATGGCCTTAATTAAGGTACAGCCCCAGCATTTGCCTGGTGTGAAAATGGGAAACCACGGAAAACCATTTTCAGGGCTGCCGATAGTGGGATTCGAACCTACTATCTCCCGGATGCAAGCTAACAGCCGCGCGCCTCTACGCGCACGGCCAACTCGCCCGGTCAGTCAGAACTAACCACCATACCATTCGAATATGTTTCTGATGGTGGTGGTGGTGGTACGTTTCTATGGTAAATGAGGTAAGGGGCACATTTCCCACTGACAGAAAAGACCGGACATAAGGTGACTTGACCAGATGTTATATATTCGGTTGTAGTATACAATATCGCTTCGCAGAAACGTTTGGCATAGCCGGGCGTTAATACTACTTCATTTATTCGATAGTTTAATTGTTGGACATATATAACGTTAAAGGCTTGAAGGTTTAAATTCTGGTCAATGGATGTGGGTTTGTGTATTGGAAAGTCATGTCTCTCAGTCTCGAATTCCACACAACCATTGATCCCAAGGCTTATAATGACACGTATTAAAATCATGTCAAACTTTAAACACTGCCTGTGCTAGTCGTGACAAGGCGACTTGTATTATCGTCCTTCGAACCGGGCATTATAGGGGGTCCAAAAGAAGGCAACATTCCATTGTCGAAGTTGTGTGGACATTCAACATTCGTTTATCGATGGTGTCTCGTGTGTTTCGGGAACACGTCATGGAAGGCATTGCCACCCGCAGTGAACAGTGCAGTGGCCGAACACAGATGCTTAATGATCGCAATAAGCGGCATCTGGCCAGAATCGGCCGTGGCTACAGACAAGCGTCACTGGCTCAAATCACATCCACATTCAATGCAGGAAGTAAAAGCAAAGCAGAATCACCACCGTACAAACCATGAAGGCCCTTGGAGGGGTGAAAGGTAAAGGTTACCACTCTCCTTAAGATCGGCACTTGGTGGGGTAGAGTGGTTAGCTCTACGCCCGGCCGCCTTTGCCCCCAGAAATTAACCTGGTACTCATTTTTGGTGTAGCCTGAATGAACATGTTTATCGTGTTTTAAACATACGGTTTTGACCATTACTTTTTCATCGAATGAGAACTATGCTAATAATAATAATTTCGTGTGGCTATATCTAGCCGGGAGCAGCCCTTGTAAGGCAGACCCTCCGATGAGGGTGGGCGGCATCTGCCATGTGTAGGGTAACTGCGTGTTATTGTGGTGGAGGATAGTGTTATGTGCGGTGTGTGAGTTGCAGGGATGTTGGGAACAGCACAAAAACCCAGCCCCCGAGCCACTGGAATTAACCAATGAAGGTTAAAATCCCCGACCCGGCCGGGAATCGATCCCGGGACCCTCTGAACCGAAGGCCAGTACGCTGACCATTCAGCCAATGAGTTGGACAACTATGCTAATGATGAACTCCAAGTGATCAGTTTTGACTGTCAGAAAGCTATGGTTCGGTACTCTCAAAGGTTGTCGATCAATCGGCGTGATATCATAGAGAGCTCCATTAGTATTAGTATGACTCACCGGCAAAGGTTTCTCTCCTTTCACACAAAACAATAGCATTGCAACAATCTATTTTTGGATGAAACGGATGAAATTAAATTTCTACTAACTTTTTTGTCAGAAAAAAGTCATGGGAAGATTTTGGTAATAATCTAGAAAGGCTAGGTCAAGCAGCAGGGAAGCCTTTCTGGACAGTAATAAAGAATCTTAGGAAGGGAGGGAAAAAGGAAATGAACAGTGTTTTGAGTAATTCAGGTGAACTCATAATAGATCCCAGGGAATCACTGGAGAGGTGGAGGGAATATTTTGAACATCTTCTCAATGTAAAAGGAAATCATCCTGGTGGTGTTGCAAACAGCCAAGCTCATGGGGAGGAGGAAAATGATGTTGGTGAAATTATGCTTGAGGAAGTGGAAAGGATGGTAAAAAAAACTCCATTGTCATAAGGCAGCAGGAATAGATGAAATTAGACCTGAAATGGTGAAGTATAGTGGGAAGGCAGGAATGAAATGGCTTCATAGAGTAGTAAAATTGACGTGGAGTGTCGGTAAGGTACCTTCAGGTTGGACAAAAGCAGTAATTGCACCTATCTATAACCTCTTCAATCCCGGACTGAATACTCCGGAAACAGAATTTTTATACATGCCATTTCTGAGAATATGGGTCACTAGTAAGCAAACCATGCAATAAAATTTTTCTTCGTAACGTGCCCAAAGGGCATAACTGAGGGTCCTCATATGTGGACCTCAGGTCTTTGTTAACACATTATGGATTACACTTCTCTTGATTTAGCAGATGGGTTTTTTTGGAAACAATATGCGTTTTTATTCCAATTATGTACTTTAATTACTTTAAAAAACCAAAACCTATTTTAAAACACTCTCATAACATGGAAACTGTGTATTACTAACGTAAAATAACCAAAACCTATTCTAAAACACTCTCATTATAATATAGGAACTAAATATACACATAATTGAACAATTTCTCTCTACACAAGTCATTCTACTCATTACTTGGTGTGATAATGCCAAAAGCAGTTGTTTTTTAGAGCGCAAAGGTACATACCACATTTTGTACAGACTACCCTCGTTTTGGAACGACATCCAGGCCTTCTGCATTTCGAGGCATTCTTTGCATCAACAAATTTTGGTAAGTGGCCTATATTGTCAAAACGAACCTCTGGAATGGGTTGGCTCTGAACTCTTCGCACTTTCACCGTACCTTGTTTGTCCATGTCATCCTCGGAGTCATCATCTTCGTCAACAGGGTTGGTGGATGCTGAGGGAGGCCGTCCTCGTTTCCTAATGTTTATGTAACCAATGTCCTTAAAATTTATCAATGCCTTTCCTACGTGCATTTTGTAATCCATTAATGAGAGTCGTTTTTGTCTAATAATACCACTACCTGCACACCATCTGTGATACATTATCCAACAATTAACAATTATAAGATCAACAAAGTGGTTGAACATACGCACTGGCCATTTGTTGGTACGAATGTAACACCTATAGTATGACATGAATCTATCACAAAGGTCTACTCCACCCATTTTTTCATTGTAGTATTTAACAATCAATGGCTGAGGAATAACAACCTTTCTCTTTTCCTCCTTCGACCATCTTTTGCATGTTGTAGGTGGCTCACTGCCAACACATGAAGACAGAAGAAGAACACTTCTGTTGTCCTTCCACTTTACAATACACATTTTTTCATCTTCCCTTACCCACTCCTCCCATTCTCCCCTTTTCAGTTCCTTATCGGTTTTCAGTTTTTGTGACACTGATCCCACCCTGTTTTTCATGACAGTCCCTGTTTGGTATATATTTCTCTGCAGTAGCATGTCTACTGATTTTACACTGGTAAAAAACCTATCAGTGTAAACACAATGAGTTTTATCTTGTGGAATACTTTCTGTCAAAACCTTGACAATAGCACCACCAAGACCATATTCTTTTTGGTCCTCAATCGATACTGTACCTGCCCCTGTGTAAAACATAAAATCTAAAACTAATCCATCTGGTGCTGCCAAAATGAAATTCTTCAATCCTGATGGGTTGGGTTTTGAAGGGACAAACTGCCTAAAGCCACACTTGCCTGAGAAGGGCACCATCTGTTCATCAAGTGATACATGCTTTGACCGTGGGAGAGATATGCATTTTTGTTTCACGCAGTCAAGAAATGGTTTCACCTTCCAGAGTGGTCCCTCATGTTCCCCTTGATTGTCAACAAAATGCATAAAATTCCTCAGTTCGAAAAAACGATCCCTGGACATACACTTAGAAATTATCGGCACCTCAGTATCACGTTGCCAGTACATTTTGGTTTGTGGATAACCCAGCACACCCATCATCACATGCACACCAGCCAAATGCATCATTTCTTCCTTAGTAGTATTTACGGATTTCAAGTCGCGCTTTTGAACTGAATAGAGGTTAGTTTGTTCTGCGTGTTGTTCCCAGAAACTAAGAGGTAGGTATTCCAAGAATGAATCTAAAATTCCCTTTTCATTGTCATAGTCTGTTAAAAATACTTCATCATTGCAGGGGTCCTGTAAAGTCCTAGATTTCCTTCTCCATTTCATATCGCGGGTCTTAGTAGTTGAAGGTGTGAGCGCCTGAGATACCACCGATTCCGTAGATCTGTTTCCTTCGTCTTCGTTGTTGCCAAGCACATCATTTTCTCTATTTAGGACACATTCATTTCCAAGACCTTCACCTTCATTTACATCATCGTCATTATCGTACACAGAAGATGAATCAAAGTTAGTAACATCAGTAACTGAGAATTCGTCAAGCTCGCCCTCGGACAGATCCGCATCACTTTCATCCAGAAAAGCCCATATATCTCTTTCCTCAAGAAATCTTCCTTCTGTAAACAAAGGAATAAACATAAAGTAAGTTATTTTGCCATAAAACAACGTATTTCCTGTAGCATCATTCGGTAATTGTGATGCCATTACTTATCACTCCCATATCAAAACCTACAGAAAAAATAATACAACACTCAACTGAGGTCCACGTATGAGGACCATCACATTATGCGATAAATATCAGTACCACTTAACAATATTGATAAACTGAAATAATTCGCAGACTCTACAAATACTACACAATACTGAAAAAAATCAGCTTAGCAAGATTCTAAGTTCTTTACTGGGAAATATATACTTACTTTCAGCATGATGGGAGGAAGCCATCTTCTCGCGCACCACTCTTTACATTTAAATCTACCATGACAGTTAGGAGTACCACAGCGTTCCTGTGGCAACAAGGTGAACTAAGAGGTCCACAGACGAGGACTGCGGTCGCTACGCAACAAAATCCGCATTAAAACACACGAGAAATTAGCTCACAACTGAGGTCCACATATGTGGACCGTCGGAACATAGAGGATAAGCAAGGGAACAGGAAGGATTGCAACAACTATCGAGGTATCTCATTGATTAGTATACCAGCCAAAGTATTCAATGGCATCTTGGAAGGGAGGGTGCGATCAGTCGTTGAGAGGAAGTTGGATGAAAACCAGTGTGGTTTCAGACCACAGAGAGGCTGTCAGGATCAGATTTTCAGTATGCGCCAGGTAATTGAAAAATGCTACGAGAACAATAGGCAGTTGTGTTTATGTTTCGTAGATCTAGAGAAAGCATATGACAGGGTACCGAGGGAAAAGATGTTCACTATACTGGGGGACTATGGAATTAAAGGTAGATTATTAAAATCAATCAAAGGTTTTTATGTTGACAATTGGGCTTCAGTGAGAATTGATGGTAGAATGAGTTCTTGGTTCAGGGTACTTACAAGGGTTAGACAAGGCTGTAATCTTTCACCTTTCCTGTTTGTAGTTTACATGGATCATCTGCTGAAAGTTATAAAATGGCAGGGAGGGATTCAGTTAGGTGGAAATGTAGTAAGCAGTTTGGCCTATGCTGACGACTTGGTCTTAATGGCAGACTGTGCAGAAAGCCTGCAGTCTAATATCTTGGAACTTGAAAATAGGTGCAATGAATATGGTATGTAAATTAGCCTCTCGAAGACTAAATTGATGTCAGTAGGTAAGAAATTCAACAGAATCGAATGTCACATTGGTGATACAAAGCTAGAACAGGTTGATAATTTCAAGTATTTAGGTTGTGTGTTCTCCCAGGATGGTAATATAGTAAGTGAGATTGAATCAAGGTGTAGTAAAGGTAACGCAGTGAGCTCGCAGTTGCGATCAGCATTATTCTGTAAGAAGGAAGTCAGCTCCCAGACGAAACTATCTTTACATCGGTCTGTTTTCAGACCAACTTTGCTTTACGGGAGCGAAAGCTGGGTGGACTCAGGATATCTTATTCATAAGTTAGAAGTAACAGACATGAAAGTAGCAGGAATGATTGCTGGCACAAACAGGTGGGAGCAATGGCAGGAGGGTACTCGGAATGAGGAGATAAAGGCTAATTTAGGAATGAACTCGATGGATGAAGCTGTACGCATAAACCGGCTTCGGTGGTGGGGTTATGTGAGGCGAATGGAGGAGGATTTGTTACCTAGGAAAATAATGGACTCTACTATGGAGGTTAAGAGAAGTAGAGGGAGACCAAGACGACGATGGTTAGACTCTGTCTCTAACGATTTAAAGATAAGAGGTATAGAACTAAATGAAGCCACAACACTAGTTGCAAATCGAGGATTGTGGCGACGTTTAGTAAATTCACAGATGCTTGCAGACTGAACGCTGAAAGGCATGACAGTCTATAATGATAATGTATGTATGTTTTATGACAGTCGCTGTTTCTTCGACTTAGAAAATGTGACATCCGTTACACTGTGCTGTGAAGTCTGACTTAGGTAAAATAAACATTGAACTATGGTTGGCATGCTCATAAAATTGTTCAAGACCCAGGCCACACCAGTGTTGATTCAAATTGAGGTGGTGTGTTTGGTATTTTGCCATTCCTTACTGCCTGCAGAGAAAGATTTAGCAGAACAAGGGGACATTAAACGCTAAAAAGCAAATATCAACTCCCAGGAATATGAAATTAATTTTGTATTCGGAACTGTGAAATACTTAGCTGTAGGCTAGATGTACCAGTTTGCGATTGGAAGGATCTTATGGAAATCACTACAAGGCCCAAATATGTGTTCCATTTTATGTTTGCTGTATGTAGGAGATTGGTTCTGGGTAAATGTGATACGGGTAATGTTCTGGCTAGACGTGTAAATGTCGCTGCAGTAAAGAAAGATTTTGATTGCACTTCTTTCTCAGGATAACCCGTGTACTTATTTCTGGTACATAAGTAATTTTTAAACTACATTGAATATTAGTCTACATTTTTTAATTTTTGAACACTAAATCTCTCTATTTAAAACGCACTATATTTTCTAAACTAAATATTTTGGTTTCAAAACTATCCTTATCCAAAGTGTTTGGATGCAAAACTACTTATCTTCCTTGGCAGCAAAACTATCTTTACACAAACTATTTCTTTCCATAAATAATTTGTTTAGATGCCAATTTACTTGTCTGTCTGGCAGTTGAGTCAAATATACCTCATTTTTCACACAAAACTAACAATTATATTTAAAAAATAAAATATAGATATTTTTTGATTTTCCAAAAATCACTTATGGAGGATACGGAGAATTTTGATTCTCATAGCTCTACATATATTTATATATACCATTTCCTTCACGTAATGCTTCCTACGTTATTCACTGGAGCAAATATACTGTACTATGTTTTCTTTTCACTTTCATTTTCTCGTCACGTTGACACTCCAGTATAACAAGGCAATAAGACTGGGTAGCAGTCATCTTGTCTTCTGAGCAAAGCAGAGTCCGAAAGGGGTTGTATTGTGACAGGGTTTAGCATTTACATGGTGTGTCAAATGTGTCCTTCCGTCTACATGTACGCTACATTCCTATCGTTTAGCACTTTTGTTCCGGCATGTACCTTGCAGTTTGTAACGCCTCATCCCTGTACACAAGCTATTGGATTTCAATACTCTACTCAAGGGAACTGTTTATATTGGAACATGCGGATTGCAATGAAACTTTCTAGGATAGTAAATAAACAGTCATGGTCATTTAGCCGTAAAATAATATTCTCGTATATGTAGAATAGTGAAGCTTTGCTGCAGTTTTAAATGGAACGTGATGTGTCGAAGGCATTCGCTGCAGGCTCTCCAGAATAGGACAAAATATGTGATTCTGAAAGAAATCCAACAGTTTCCTCGTTTTTGCTAATAAAATATATTAATGTCATTCAGGCATATTATACCTAAGATTACCAGGATTTCATACTACATAATATTTTAGCTTCTGCTTTAAATGATACAGAAATATTTAAACCGGAATATTTTAATATATTCATTTACCACATATATATACACCAGGTGGCTCACGGACACCGTACTTTCTACTTATAAATGTCCCGCATGCATAAGTGATGTATGGGGTGTCTACCAACTGATTTTAACAGGGGAACTACTGCCAGCGGGCAGGTTACGTCAGAATATGAAGAGATAAGAAACAGAGTCACACTCGCAGCATGTTACTCAGCGTTGCCGGTCGAATGCACCCCTTGCATTAGTAAACATCGTTTTCGACCGCATAGCTCTAGGCTGGTGTATGCTACAGCCGCACTGTATTTGCTGTCTGCATATCGGCAGTAGCTAGTGTGATCAACAGCGGTGAATACACAGACGTTATTTTAATCTGGACAATCTGGTCGGAATGCAACAGAAGCTCCAAACAGACGTATGCCTTCTACATACGTACTTCACCGAACATTATTAGTTTTTGTTTCATACATGCAACTCTTCGATCAAGTGGAATGTCTACACTTGTATAAATAAATAAGTTATTAGATTTCCTTTTCTACACCTTTGGCGTGTCTACAAACAGTAGCGGCGATTATTAACATAATTACTGACGGAAATACGCACAAAATGTTGTTCGTCGCCGATAACCAATTTGTATAGCACTACGGCAAGTATGATTAGCTGCCACCCCCGGAGGTCGGGTTCGATTCCCGGCTCTGCCACGAAATTTGAAAAGTGGTACGAGGGCTGGAACGGGGTCCACTCAGCTTCGGGAGGTCAACTGAGTAGAGGTGGGTACGATTCCCACCTCAGCCATCCTGGAAGTGGTTTTCCGTGGTTTCCCACTTCTCCTCCAGGCGAATGCCGGGATGGTACCTAACTTAAGGCCACGGCCGCTTCCTTCCCTCTTACTTGCCTGTCCCATACAATCTTCCCATGCCTCCACAAGGCCCCTGTTCAGCATAGCAGGTGAGGCCGCCTGGGCGAGGCACTGGTCATTCTCCCCAGTTGTATCCCCCGACCAAGAGTCTGCATCTCCGGAACACTGCCCTTGAGGCGGTAAAGGTGGGATCCCTCGCTGAGTCCGAGGGAAAAGCCGAACCTGGAGGGTAAACAGATGATGATGATGATGATGATGACTACGGCAAGTAATTGAGACTTTGCCTGTGCTGTGAGGAAGGGTAGTAGGGATATATATTGTTTGGCGAGGTCGTGGCCACTGAGTTATAATTCACCCACTTGTCGCGCGCATTCATCAGTCTGGCAGTCTCTTTAGTGTCTGTTAGTTTCTTAGTGAGTATTCAAATACTAAATTATTTTTAATTGCATAATCATGCCGTACTTCTATGTAATTATACCGGGCGAGGTGGCGGTGGGGTTACGGGCATGCAGCTCTGAGTTTGCACTCGTGAGATAGTAGATTCGAATCCCACTGTCAGCAGCCCTGAAGATGGTTGTCTGTGGTTTCCCATTTTCACACCAGCCAAGTGCTGGGGCTGTACATTATTTAAGGCCACGGTCACTTCCTTTCCACGCGTAGGCCTTTTCTGTCTCATCGTCGCCATAAATCCTATCTATGGCGGTGCGATGTAAAGACAATTGTAAAAAAAAATATTCAGTTGTAATCGTATTTCTACAGGAGCTAATACCAACGTTCCTAAGTTATTTCTTTGTGTTATGTTATTTATTAAGTAAATGCCCCGTAGTATGTTTGTGAGACCTGGTGAAAATTTTATTATACAGCATTGAATCAAAATCTCAAAGAAACTATTATTACGAATAGGCCTAATCCACGGGGCTGATTAATTACATATAAAAAAGCATAATACAAATGAAATAATTTAGTCCGGTGAATGTTCGTTCGTTCGTAATCTGTTTACCCTCCAGGGTCGGTTTTTCCCTCGGACTCAGCGAGGGATCCCACCTCTACCGCCTCAAGGGCAGTGTCCTGGAGATGCAGACTTTGGGTTAGGGATACAACTGGGGAGAATGACCTGTACCTCGCCCAGGCGGCCTCGCCTGCTATGCTGAACAGGGGCCTTGTGGAGGGATGGGAAGTTTGGATGGGACAGGCAAGTAAGAGGGAAGGAAGCGGCCGTGGCCTTAAGTTAAGTACCATCCCGGCATTTACCTGGAGGAGAAGTGGGAAACCACGGAAAACCACTTCCAGGATGGCTGAGGTTGGAATCGTACCCACCTCTACTCAGTTGACCTCCCGAGGCTGAGCGGACCCCGTTCCAGCCCTCGCAACACTTTTCAAATTTCGTGGCAGAGCCGGGAATCGAACCCGGACCTCCGGGGGTGGCAGCTAATCATACTTGCCGTAGTGCTATACAAATTGGTTAGGGGCGACGAACAGCATTTTGTGCGTATTTCCGTCAATAATTATGTTAATAATTAAAGAAAATAAACGAAGGAATTAGCAGATAAGATAACAAGGTTTGTACAAACAGCTTTTTAAAATAATTCCTAGTTCCAGCTGGCTAAAGTGGAATGAAAATGTAATGTGTACTCCACAAAGTGGAGGAGGGGGGAGAGACTGTCCCTCCTCGCCGCACCTCCTAATCGCCGCTACTGTTTATAGACACGCCAAAGGTGTAGAAAAGGAAATCTAATAACTTATTTATTTATACAAGTGTAGACATTCCACTCGATCGAAGAGTTGCATGTATGAAACAAAAACTAATACTGTTCGGTGAAGTACGTATGTAGAAGGCATACGTCTGTTTAGAGCTTCTGTTGCATTACGACCAGATTGTCCAGATTAAAATAATTTCTGTGTATTCAACGCTGCTGATCACACTAGCTACTGCCGATATGGAGACAGCAAATACAGTGCGGCTGTAGCATACACCAGCCTAGAGCTATGCGGTCGAAAACGATGTTTACTAATGCAAGGGGTGCATTCGACCGGTAACGCTGAGTAACACGCTGCGAGTGTGACTCTGTTTCTTATCTCTTCATTTTCTGACGTAACCTCCCCGCTGGCAGTAGTTCCCCTATTAAAATCAGTTCGTAGACACCCCACACATCACTTATGCATGCGGGACATTTATAAGTAGAAAGTACGGCGTCCGTGAGCCACCTGATATATATACCTACATCATGGACTTCTTTGGCCGCATTTAGTTACATACTTCGTATCTTTAAATCGTTAAAATCTGAGCCTAACAATCGTCGCTTTGATTTCCCTTAACCTTCCTTAATCCCTTAATCTCCGTGACCGCGTCCATTACTCCTTTACGTAACCTAAACCAAACCAAATCCCATGGCGCAACAGCTCTGAAGGGCCATGATCTACCAAGACCTGCAGACTATGAGGTGTCGTATGGTCAGCACGAAGAATCCTCTCGGCCGTTATTCTTGGATTTCTAGACCGGGCCCGCTATCTCACTGTCAGATAGCACCTTAATTGTAATCACGTAGGCTGAGTGTACCTCGAGCATGCCCTCAGATTCGTGTAAAAATCCCTGACCTGGTCGGGAATCGAACACGAGTTCTCCGAGTAAGAGGAAGGCACGCTATGCCTACACTGTGGGACCGGTCCCTAGATAACCTATCCTGCTCCATTCGCCTCCCATATCTCCACCACCGAAGCCGGTTTATGTGTACAGAGTTCATTCCTAACTTAGGCTGTATCTCCTTTCGAGTACGCTCCTGCCATTTTTCGTACCTGTTTTTACTAGCAATCATTTTCGCTACTATCATGTCTCTTTCTTGTAAATTATTAGTAGCATATCCTGAATCCACCCATACAGCAAAGTCGGCCTGAAAACAGACCAGTGGAAACATAGCTTCGTCTGGGAGCTAATTTCGTTCTTGCAAATTACCGCTGATCGCAACTGTATCAGTTTTGCTGCACCTTGATTCTTTCACCCACTATACTGCCATCCTGGGAGAACACAAATCACCTAGCTCGACAGCTGCAGTCGCTTAACTGTGACCAGTATCCAGTATTAGGGAGATAGTGGGTTCGAACCCCACTGTCGGCAGCCCTGAAGATGGTTTTCCCGTGGTTTCCCATTTTCACACCAGACAAATGCTGGGGCTGTACCTTAATTAAGGCCACGACCACTTCCTTCCCACTCCTAGCCATTTCCTGTCCCATCGTCGCCTTAAGACCTATCTGTGTCGGTGTGACGTAAAACAACTTGTAAGAAAAAAGAATACAAATACTAAATACTTGAAATGATCTACCGGGTCCAGTTTTGTATTTTCTAACTGACATTCAGTCGTCTTAGGTTTCTTCCCTACTGACATCATGTTGGTGTAGGAAATACTAATTTTCATATCAGGCTCACTGCACCACTTTCAAGTTCCAAGATATTACAGTACATTGCAGGCTCCCAGGGCAGCCAGCGAATAGCATAGGCATATACTGCATGTGTTAGCAAAATAGATTTGCAAAGCAAGAAATTCTGTTCTTGTTGTCAAAACCGCATTTCCGATATAAATGTCATTCACGTCATCATTAGCTAATGCTCCAAGACGATGACTTAGCGTTGATGTTACGACAAAATTATTAATACCATAAATCTAATATATAGTGATTGATCAATCACACAATTTTCATTCAGATCTATCTGGCCCAACCCAAACATTTCCCTTATCAGTGTCTGTTCTTCGAAATATCGGACTAATTTCAATTCTATTACTCTATTCTAGCCTTATCATCGTTTATAGAGTTACTAATATTTGATGTGGTTATATTGTTAGTACCACTCGGGTCGATTATTTACTCATTATTATTATTATTATTATTATTATTATTATTATTATTATTATTATTATTATTATTATTATTATTATTAGTAGTAGTAGTATTATTGCTAGGGGCTTTACGTCGCACCGACACAGATAGGTCTTATGGCGACGATGGGATAGGAAAGGCCTAGGAGTTGGAAGGAAGTGGCCGTGGCCTTAATTAAGGTACAGCCCCAGCATTTGCCTGGTGTGAAAATGGGAAACCACGGAAAACCATCTTCAGGGCTGCCGATAGTGGGATTCGAACCTACTATCTCCCGGATGCAAGCTCACAGCCACGCGCCTCTACGCGCACGGCCAACTCGCCCGGTATTATTATTATTATTATTATTATTATTATTATTATTATTATTATTATTATTATTATTATTATTATTATTATTATTATTATTATTATTATTATTATTATTATTATTATTATTATTATTATTATTATTATTATACCGCTTTCCCACGCCTATGGAGTCAAGGGGGGACAACTGTGTCATACATGCTGATTTGGCCCTGTTTTATGGCCGGATACCCTTCTTGACGCCAACCCCATCTGGAGAGATGTAATTACTATTGCGTATTTCTGTGGTGGTTGGTAGTGTAGTGCGTTGTCTGGATTTGGAGAGGAGAGTGTTGGGACAAACACCCATTTTCCGAGCCAGAAGTGTTAATCAGACGCGATTAAAGTAGCGACCCGGCCAGGAATCGAACGCGAGACCTTCTGACCCGAAGGTCTCAATGCTGACCATTCAGCTAAAGGGTTGGGCATTATTATTATTATTATTATTATTATTATTATTATTATTAATTTCAAGTGTAGCTGGTATTGGTAATAGTGTATTAGATCTGGACTGGGTAAATGTAAGAATGGGAAAGTGCATCCCTAACTTAAGTCTAGCAACACGGAGTTCCTTTTACACCGAGGCATGTAAGACACAGGTGACTAAAACTGAAGAGTATTCCTCGCAAGGCGAATCTCATGCCTAATAAAGGCTTCTAACACACCCTGCCCAGACCCTACTGAAATTGCTACAGTAGCAACTTCGAACGCGAGGATTAGTGGCATTACACCCACGAAGAAGCATATAAATTATACTCATGAAGTTACAAACAGAAATGATCTCTATAATGGAGATATATTTCCCATCAATACTGAATTCGTGAATGATGATTGAGAGAACAATATAACTCAATGTTGTGAAATTATCAGCAATCTGAAATCACAGTATAGTATCTACATTTAGAAGACTTCGTTGTAGAATTGAAGTATTTTTTGCATATTTTGGCAATATAAACTCATTTCCTTCTTGATATTCAATTACAACTATGCATTAGTTTAACTGTGTTTAGCTATTATGGTCTTTCGCTTGTTAATTAACGTCCGGTAATTATTATCATCATCACTTCAGCTGGAGAGTGTGAAGCAGAACTGATGTGAGCTGCCGTACGTAACGCGAGGTGCTGAATTCCTCAATGCATTCCATATTCGCGTTAACTTACGTGATTACCCTACAAGTAATCACTGAACTTTCCGAGCGGGTGATCTAACTAGCAACATTCTTTAGCCAAGAGACATTCAATCTTGAAATATCAATCAAGTTACGACCCCCTGAGGTATTTGGTTAGCTCCCTAGGTTTGCCTTAACGTCATTTAGGTATAGCTGGTCTACCGACAACTACTTTGCAACATACCAGTTAGATTGATACAGAACAATACCAATCAATTCCACGTGGACCAGCGAGGGGAAAAGAAGCTCATGAGTAGTACTTCATTATTATTTCGACCATTATTAGAAGGGTGGACACGGGTTATAGTATAAAAATGCATTGACACTTCTCAATAATATTAATCAATTCGTAAGTTATATATCGTAAATTTTAAAAAGGTGTGTGATTTGATAGAACCCGATATATTCGTTTCTTGTTTATTTGCAGGTATTTTCCACATTTTCTTTTTTCATAAATTATTTTCGAGACACAGAAGAGTCTAAAAGTTATCAGCTCTAAAGGTGGACAAAATACGATTGAGGAATTTTATTGAAAAACTAGCTGTAGTACCCGGCGTTGCCCGGATAGTTTTTGAATGTTTACCTTTAATATTTGTATTACCAGTTAGTTGAGTGTGAAGTGAATACTTATAGAATTCTTTTTGAGATGTTGATTTTACGACTTATCACGTAGTTTTATAGTTATTTAGATGTATCTGATTTCAAGTTTTAGATTATTTAATTTTCGAGTAGACACCAATCTCGGTCATTTTATACTATTTACTTTTAAGCCCTTCTTAGCTCCTGCCTCGATGGAGGCTGAACGTGGACTTAAACGCTATCCACAGCGTCACAGTTCGTATCAGCGACACATAAACAATGGATTTCGACATTAATATTGGTTATTTTCCTTATTTTTGCAAGTCAGCCCCTCTCATTCTCCAACACCAGCGGAGGCTAAGTGTATCTGACCCCCACAGTAATGTTTTCTATATAGTAAGTCATGTGTATACCAAGTTTCATTGAGAGATATGCTAAAACATACACACATCCTTAAACTCTGTCCCTTTGGACGTTTTCAATTTTTTGCCAGTTTACATCCGCCAGCCGAGTAGGACTGAGCTTTATCTTAAAGGCATCCAGAGTGTTACAGTTCATCTCAGCGACCCCGAAAACTATGGATTAGACACAATTTCGGTCATTTTCGGTTAATATTTACATTTCGCCCCTACTTTAGAGGCTAGGAGTCTCTTACCCCTAGCGTATATTTCTCCAGACAGTAGTTCCAGTACACACACATGCGTCCATTCTCTCGGTCATTTTCGAAATTTTGTTTTTCACTTTTTCTCACCGCTATGCGAAAGGAGGCAGAAATTTGACTTCTAAAAGAATTGGAGCGTTACTATTCATCTCAGCGACCCCGAAAAGAATGGATTCGACACTATTTTCGATTATTTCTACATCTCATCCCGTCGTAGGTGTGCTAGGGTTGTCATACCTCCACGCACTTTGTCTCCTGATAATAAGTCATAAGTGACCAAGACTTAAACGACAACCGGAGTGTCACTCCTCATTTAAGCGACACCTAAAACCATGGATGTGACATTATTTTCGATTATTTTATATCTAACTCCCTTCCTAACCACTCACCACAAAAAGGGCCTTAATTTGGACTTTAAAAGTCCAGAGTGCCACTATTCACCTCAGCGACCCTAAAAACTGTGGATTCGACACTAATTACGATTATTTTTATATATCACTCCCCCTTGCCCCCCACCCTAAAGGGGGCTGAACTTGAAATTAAGAATTTCCCGGGATGTCACTGTTCATCTAAGCGACCCCGAAAAGTATGGATTCGACACTATTTTCGTTTATTTTTATATATGACCCCCCTTGCCCCCCGCCCCTAATGGTTCCTGGGGTGTCTTATCCCCACGTGGTTTGTCTCCTGATACTAAAAATCCGGAGTGTCGCTATTCACTTTGGCGACCCCGAAAACTACGTATTCGACACAATTTTCGATTACATGTATATATCACTTCCCCCTCGCCCCCACGCCAAAGGGTCTGAACTTGGACTTAAAAAAATTGGAGTGTCACTATTCATCTCAGCAACCCCAAAAGGTATGTATTCGACACTACTTTGATGACTTTCATATCTCAAGCCCCGCCCCCCCTAATGGTTCCTGGGGTGTCTTACTCCCACGTGGTTTGCCTCCCGATATTAAAATTCCGGAGTGTTACTATTCACCTCGGCGACCCCGAAAACTGTATATTTGACACTAAATACTATTATTTTTATATCTCACCCCCCTTGCTCCCCGCCCCAAAGGGGGATGAACTTGGACTTTAAAAATCCCGGGGTGTCACTATTCATCTAACTGACCCCAAAAGTATGCATTCGACACTACTTTCGATGATTTTTATATCTCACCCCTTCGCCCCCCGCCCCTATGGGTTCCTGGGGTGCCCTACCCCCACGTGGTTTGTCTCCTGATAGTAAAAATCCGGAGTGTCAGTATTCATCTCATCGACCCCGAAGAGTACTCGACATTCTTTACGATTATTTTTATACATCACTCCCCCATTGTCCCCCACCCTAAAGGGGGCTGAACTTGGAATTTAAAAATTCCCGGGATGTCACTATTCACCTAAGCGACCACGAAAAGTATGGAATCGACACTATTTTCGTTTATTTTTATATATGACCCCCTCGCCCCCCCGCCCCTAAGGGTTCCTGGGGTGTCTTACCTTACGTGGTTTGTCTCCTGATACCAAAAATCCGGAAGAGTGTCGCTATTCACTTTGGCGACCCCGAAAACTATGTATTTGACACTATTTTCGATTATTTGTATATATCACTCCCCCCTCGCCCCCACCCCAAAGGGGGCTGAACTTGGACTTTTAAAAAATCGGAGTGTCACTATTCATCTCAGCGACCCCGAAAAGTGTGGATTCGGCACTATTTTCGTTTATTTTTTATTTATGACCCCCTCGCCCCCCGCCCCTAAGGGTTCCTGGCGTGTCTTACCCCCACGTGGTTTGTCTCCAGATACTGAAAATCCAGATTGCCGCTATTCACTTTGGCGACCCCGAAAACTATGTATTCGACATTATTTTCGATTATTTGTATATATCACTCCCCCCTCGCCTCCACCTCAAAGGGGGCTGAACTTGGACTTTAAAAAAATTGGAATGTCACTATTCATCTCAGCGACCCCGAAAAGTATGGATTCGACACTATTTTCATTTATTTTTATATATGACCCCCCTCGCCCCCACCCCTAAGGGTTCCTGGGATGTCTTACCCCCACGTGGTTTGTCCCCTGATACCAAAAATTCGGAGTGTCGCTATTCAATTTGGCGACCCCGAAAACTATGTATTCGACATTATTTTCGATTATTTGTATATATCACTCCCCCCTCGCCCCCACCCCAAAGGGGCTGAACTTGGACTTTAAAAGAAATTGGAGTGTCACTATTCATCTCAGCGACCCCGAAAAGTATGGATTCGACATTATTTTCATTTATTTTTATATATGACCCCCCTCGCCCCCCGCCGCTAAGGGTTCCTGGGGTGTCTTACCCCCACGTGGTTTGTCTCCTGATACCAAAAATCCGGAGTGTCGCTATTCACTTTGGCGACCCCGAAAACTATGTATTTGACATTATTTTCGATTATTTGTATATATCACTCCCCCCTCGCCCCCACCCAAAAGGGGGCTGAACTTGGACTTTTAAAAATATCGGAGTGTCACTTTCATCTCAGCGACCCTGAAAGGTATGGATTCGACACTATTTTCATTTATTTTTATATATGACCCCCCTCGCCCCCCCGCCCCCAGGGGTGTTTGGGATGTCTTACCCCCACGCGGTTTGTCTCCTGATACCAAGTCATAAGTGTATCAAATTTGGTTGAAATCGCTCCAATGGTTTGGGAGGAGATGTGGTACAAATCCACCCACCCACATACATACAATGACTTTTATATATATATAGATGTAATAGTAACTTTTAGCAAACTTTCAGCCAGCCATGTACTATGTCAAAGAAGTTCAGTAGGTGGCCAATGATTCTTTAATTATTTTTTATTACAAGCTGCTTTACGTCGCACCGACACAGATAGGTCTTATGGCGACGATGGGATAGGAAAGGGCTAGGAGTGTGAAGGAAGCGACCGTGACCTTAATTATGGTACAGCCCCATGATTTGCCCCTGTGAAAAATGAGAAACCACGGAAAGCCATCTTCAGGGCTGCCAACGGTGGGGTTCTAACACACTATCTCCCGAATGCAAACTCATAAATGCGCGCCCCTGACCGCACGGCCAGCTCGCTCCATAATTTGTCTCGAATATGGTAGTAATTCAATTCTTCATCGCGAGCGGTCTTAGGGGGTCTAAATGTTTCCCGGTAGACGGATATAACTGCCGCTATTGAGAGACTGTGTCTAGTGTTGTGCCTCTTAGTTTATTCACAACATTGAGAAAGGAATTTTCTTTGTTGCTTAATTAGGTGGGATAGCAATTATTAGCTTTCCAAGTGAATATAGTATTAATTTAGCGTGATTAATGAAGAAACAATAACAATCGGGAAAAGAGGAGACCTGAGTCCAAGGAAGTAAAAGGAAATTGAGGTTATGTTGAAATTTTCAAACTTTAAATCGTGTGAAATGCCCAGCAAATGTAATGTTTCTCCACAAAGTGTTGGAAGAATTAAAAGAAAGGTGGACTTAAGTGAACCAGTTACACCAACAACGCGGCCAAACCGTAGGGACTGAGAAAAACCATGCCAAGGCAGGAACGAATGATTAAGAATATTGATTTGTGTAACCGAAACGCTACTGTTAAGAACATTAGTGATCTCTTGAGTGATGCAAGTTGTAGTTTAAGCACAAATACAGTTCGCAGGGGCCCTCACGAGTCCGGTTTACGACTCCGCCGTCCAATAAAGAAGCCAAAATTAACCCCAGCCATGATGAGAAAGCGTTCACTTGGGCATTGGGGCATAACGTTTGGACTGCAAGTGATTGGTCAAAGGTGAGTTCATTTGTTCTATTGATTTATGAAATAATTATGTCCAGCTTTATTGGCAGCTTTATTAAAATTTTATCAAAATTCAAATATAATATAAATTACTCCAAAGGTTTCCTTGTTGCACGTTTGCTTCTCAGATTAGTCAACAGTATAAATTATGCAAGATCGTCAGCAGCAAGTGTGGAGACGTTCTGGAGAGCAGTTGATGTTTGTGTGCATTATGGAAACTGTTAAATACCACTGTCAAATTATGGTATGGAATGTGGTATCTGTCCATGGCACTGGGCCATGAGGAAGGAACATTATAAACATGTACTGGATACCTGCCTAATTCCTCAAATAAGTGATTAGTATCACGAAACTTAATATGAGACAGCAAGAAATTATGCAGAAATTGCGTTTACGAATTATGATTCATAATTTATATACCTGTTCACTGAATTTATTAAAAGTACAATGTTTACGTATGACGTATTTTCACCAATTCAAATTTCTCCTTGTGTTATAATATGAACTACCTTCATTTGTTACTTCTCCCTCATTCTCTGTTGACTTCACGTTACTTAGTTTGTAATTGCCTCTCAGTTAATGTTTCATTGCTTATACCAGAAGCGAAAAGAATATCACTTCATCGCCGTAAGACCTGTCTGTATCGCGGCGACGTAAAGCAAATAGCAAAAAAGAAATGTATACTGTATATCACCTCAGCGACGTTGAGTAACTCCCTAACTCAAATGGTGTTGGGTTGCTCGCGAGGCCTCATTGTTTGATTTCAGTATCCAGTATCTTGTACAGCGTTATCTATTTCCCTGAGAGAAATTTCGAATCTGTCCGATGCGCTGTCCAAATTTCAGGTAGTCGGGCTGAGTGGCTCAGAAGGTTGAGGTGCTGGCCTTCAGACCCCAACTTGACAGGTTCGATCCTGGCGCAGTCCCGTGGTATATGAAGGTGCTCGAATACGTCAGCCTCTTGTCGGTAAACTTACTGGCACAGGAAAGAACTCCTGCGTTACTAAATTCCCGCACCTTGGCGTCTCCGAAAACCGTGTAAGTAGTCAGTGGGACGTAAATCCAATAACATTGTTTCAGTATTAATTTCAGCTAATGTGAAATTTTCTTCATTTCAGAAGTGATAATAACAAAAACCCATAAAATATCTACTCTTCTGAAATTCCATAATAAAAAATGAACGCTGTCAGATGAATCAACAACATTTTACTCATAATCATCTATAAAATTTGTTATGTATAATGCACTTATATTCCACATCTGCCTTGTTGCTGGTTAATCGGCCAACTTGAGAGTAAAGCCAGCATGTGAACAAGGAAACTGTCCAACAATGAGGCTGGTAGAAGGATGGAAAAGGGCTGCCATTCGCATCCTGTTGCACGAGAATCGAATTTCAGGACACTAGTTCTACGGTCCTCAGGCGCTCCATTTCATTCCTCACACCCAAACATTTTTTTATTTGTATGTTTGTAAATCAATTATCAGAAATGATTAAAAGAAATTCGTACTTGCAAAGTAAGTTAGTGACTGTATAATATGGGAAGTTCAAGACCATATGAAGGGGAATGAAATAAGTTGTGTGACCTTTCGATTTTCTGTATGTCTTTAACACTATCGCACAGAGAATATAATGATTAGGGCCCGGATGTTTATGCAGTAATAGGTTAGAATGCAAACTTAGAGAACAGAGTAATAAGTAGAGCCTACCCGCACCACGATAATGCTATGACGTTTGCATAAACATTAGGGGTTCGGCCTATTAGAACCCCGTAGAATTTATGTTACTCCCACTACATTACGTTAGAGTGGGCTAGTCGACATTTCCTACTAAACAATGTTGTTACTAAATAATGTTGTTAGTAGGAAATGTCGACTAGCCCACTCTAACGTATTGTAGTGGGAGTAACATGAATTCTAGGGGTTCTAATGGGCCGAATCCCTAATGTTTATGCAAACCTCATGGCATTACCGTCGTGCGAGTAGACTCTACTTGTTAATCGCTTCAGTAAGTTTGCATTCCAACCTATTACTTCATAAATATCCGGGCCCTAATAATGACCAATGACCAACCAAACTCCCTGAAGAATATAAATACCTGCAATAATCATTATGTTATTGTTTTACGTTCCACTAACTACTTCTAGCGGTTTTCGGGGGACTCCGAGGTGCCGAAATTTTGTCCCGCAGGAGTTCTTTTAGGTGCCAGTAAATCTACCGACACGAGGCTGACGTATTGAAGCACCTTCAAAAACCACCGGACTGAGCCGGTATCGAACCTGACAAGTAAGGGTCAGAAGGCCAGCGTCTCAACCATCTGAGCCACTCAGCCCGGCCAAATATCTGTCTCTGTTAGGATACACACCCTGACCACTGGGGAAGCACCTTAAGCGGACCAAAGGACCATTTCTTTTTCTTTTTGGTTTACAAATTGTCTTTACGTCGCACCGACCCAGATAGGTCTTATGGTGACAAAGGGATAGGAAAGGCCTAGAAGTGGGAAGGAAGCGGCCGTGGCCGTGTGGTTCGAACCCACTATCTGCCGGATGCTAGCTCACAGCCGCGCCCCTAACCGCACGACAAACTCGCCCGGTCAAAGGACCATTACTCCGAATGTCTCACAAATGGCTGTTGAGGATAATTATGATTTCATGGAGGACAGTCCATCGTGATTTGAAAGTGATTGTGCTAGTTTTCACCCGATCGGCTTGGCCTCATTCCCTTGTTCTAACACTGAAACGTGATTTAAGGGACTAGGATGGGACGAACATACACTCAGACTAAGATCTGAGATCATATTTTGGTCATAATCACACTATTGGCGTTCCTAGAATTACTTTTCAGCGATTTCTCTTTCTTTAACGTTCATCTAAATGTCGAGGTTGTATGGTTTCTACTCTTCTGACATTCCATAATAGGAAAATGAACGCTTTTAATTTAATCAACATTTTACTTATATCATATATTTAGTGTGTTATGTATATATTCCTCAAAATCTGATCGCTTCCTTCCGGTCACTAGCCTCCATTAATTATGAGTACATACACCACAGACAAATTTGTTTTACGCTCACTAAGTGCACAACGTGTTGATAAACATGCTCCATGTCCCTAACACGAAGCAGATACGAAGAAAGGTTCAGTCTCTCTCCACGATATTGGTTATTATTCGAAATAAGCATATACAAGTTGAGACGAAAGAACGTGGGTTCATTTCCCCATCGTACACCAAAAGTGGTGGTCACGACTGTATTCCATGTAGTATGGAGGTTACAGATAGTTGTAGTCTTCACCTTACACTCACCCGCAGGTCTTCATCGCTGCGCGGAGATGTTTTTTTAAATTTCTTTTCTTCTCCTTACTTCGCTAACATTCACGTATCTAATGCTACAACTACATTTCTTGTCTCAGAAGAGGACGAAGAATAACATGGCATACATTCTAGCTTCCCTGACCGTTAATTAATATAACCTTAATCGTCGTGTAACTGTATTATTGTTGTAGTTTCCGGTTTAAGACACAAACAGAACCCTGAAATAAGTTGCCATCCAATATGCATGCGTAAGCTTGGAAAGGAAGGGCCTTGAATACCTTCGACAAAATAAGTAGTTCAATACCAGCTTCCAAGCTCATTGTACGAGCTAATATACCATTCACGATAATGATGCTAATGATATCAGGCGGTACGCCCAAAGAGCTCCATTTCTTTTTACAAGAAATATGACTATCACGTAATTTTAGCTGAGGTTCTTATGATTTCAACTCGACTGTATCAGGTACTTCTTTTCATTTTCTTCTCGGAGAAACCTGGCCAGCTCTAGTTATCTACCCTTCTCTATAGGGTCAAATTTACAAATCTCAGAGAGTCTTAAATTCTCCCCAACTTTATAGCTCGTATCTTCCTTTACACATCTTCATTCTTCGAGGTATCGGAGCTGCAATTGAACTATATCATATATGCTTCAATGTATTTATTAAAAAACTGTGGCATCATTTTATTCAAGCGCCCAACATAGTCACGGGGAATAAATGAAGCAACCCTGGATGGTCGTGTCATAGGCTGTGAGAACCCGTAGCGCTCCGGTAGGAACGAATTTCTCTAGTTGGACCTGAGCCGCAAGCCGTGATCTCGATCATGTAGACCACATAGCTGCATACACACGCGAATTGCAAACTTTGGAGGAGATGAGGTTTGAACGAGGGAATGCACCGAACATTTGTCACAGGTTGACAAACTTCTCTTTTCGAGGGCTTGAATCACCTGAATTTTAATCAATTAATCCGACACTAAGCTAAATTCTACAGATCTACACCATACGTAGTTAAGAGAATTATTATACAGTAACAGGAGCTGATAAAACTATTTACTTGTGCTAAACTGAGATATATGCGTGTTAACGTGGGTAGCCGTTGGTATCTGGCAAACTCGCGCAAAGGAGGAGGGTTTGTTTGTTCATACTTCCCCTTGGAGCCGGAGACCTTGTGAGACTGTAAAACGCTGGGTAGACCAGGGATGCGTCCCCAATTGCATTTTGACCGCCAAGTGTGATGTGTCGTGATCGCGAGCCGATATGAAAATATCTTTCTGGAGTATCTGTTAGACTTGAACTAAAATCGTTGAGATTTGGCTCACAAGAGTTAGTGACGGTCTGCACTCATTAGTAATATCAGGCGCGTAAGCGAACCGTGAAATTAACATGTGCGATTCGTTAATGTATAACAGCTGACAAGGACAGGTAGCAACCGGGTCCAGTTCCCTTAATTTAGTGCCGAGTAGATCCGACTTAAATCTAAGCCGCGGCTAAAGTCAATTATTATCCAATACTAAGGTTGCGATCGTGCATTCGTGCGCACTAAGCGGAGAAGTAGATGGTTCTGACTTAATGCAACAGTTCCAGATACAGCCGACATCAACGAGACAGCAGCCATGAACGACCCATTAGTCGAAAAGAGGACATTCATCCCTGTGCTATGTATCGTAGTCGTTGGCTAAGCCCGCATGACATAGCGGGATGTGATTCACCGCTGATGGAGAAGTTTTTTCCTACTTGCTCTACGTCGCACCGACACAGACAGGTCTTATGGCGACGATGGGATAGGAAATGCCTAGAAATGGGACGGAAGCAGCCGTGGCCTTTATTAAGGTACAGATCCAGCATTTGCCTGGTGTGAAAATGGGGAACCACGGAGAACCATCTTCAGGGCTGCCGACAGTGGGGTTCGAACCCACTATCTCCCGGCTGTAAGCTCATGGGTGCGCGCCGCTAACCGCACGGCCAAGTCGCCCGGCGATGGAGAAGTTGTTGCCAAGCTTAGTCCTCTTGTTCTTTAAGCATTGAAGTGATTGCTAGATTCACTAGTTTAGGCCGTTTTAAATAAGTAAATTGTTCTTTAAGTGTAAGCCTGAGTGGGATTCACATTGCACATTTCAGTAAATTCAAATACGTTCAGGCCTGCTTGAATGCCAAGCCCCGAGCTATGTGTTGTAAATATATAGATGGGAAATAAGGAAAAGAATAGGTTACGTATATGTGTGTGTTATTGTTGTTTGTATTTTATTCCAGTTTATTTTGAGTTAAGATAGAGTCATATGTGTAGACTATTCATGAAAAATCTAATGGGCTGTACGCCAGCAGTGTCGTATCGTTAGAGAGGATTAGACTAGAGACAGTATGTGCTAGGATGTTTTATTGCATGATGCATGAATTTTAGCTGTGAGAAGACGCAACGGGAGACCTTTCAATGTCGAAAGTAGAGTAGGGTCTTTAGGTGTAGTGGCAGGCAAATTCGTGGAAATGTACCGGTCGTCAAACCGAGGATAATTTATATGTAACGGTAGAGGATTGACTGTGGAGTTATTTACGGGGCTGAGAAGCTAGGAGTTAGGCTATGAAGGCCATGATGTTATATTTGGAGCTATGATGATGCTGAGTTAATGAGCCGGCCTGTTATATATGATATTATCTAAGACTCTGAGCCGTACACTGCTGGCCAGTGTTGTGTGCTATTCTGTAGCACCGAGAATGTTGTCAAGGCCCGATGCGCGAATTGTTCTTGCTCCAAGTTGCCACCCCTCAACTCAGCTGTACGCTGGTCGGAGAAGAGTAGTGAAAGTTTTAAAAATAGTCCTGTTATGCTCGTGAATCACTTGTCCACAAAGACCTAGTTAGTTGTTGTTTATGGTGCCAAACAGCTCATTTCCCTGCCGTGTCAAATGCTACTGCTATGCTGCATCTACATGAGATATGTGATGCCCAGTGCCCGGATATGTTAGGTTCTTCACCCGACAGCTCTATCAACTTCGTGTGTATATTCTGTGTGCTTTATTTTATGGGTTTTGGTTATTTCATTTTGTTATTAGTATTGTTTTGTCAGTGAGGTATTTCTTTGTTGTGATGTTGTCATTTGTTCGATATTGGGGAGAAATAGCCCGGTGGCTACCTTTGGGAAGAAAGGTTCTGACCTTATCTGTGATGATGGGTTCGGACCCATATAAGTAGAGACTGTGACCATTTTGGAATGGTGATTCAGATGCAGTCCTGAACGAGCGTTTGTGTGTTTGTGTCCGAGTGATCGGAATGTGTATGTAATTTAGGCCATTACTAGTGTATCGGGTATTATTGTACTATCGCATATCACGAACGTTTTAGAAATCGAGCCCTCGGGCAAAGAAATAGCGACTTAACAAAGCACGCAACTAAGTAAATATTAACTCAAATTATTCCATGTAATAAGAAATTCTTCTTAATATCTCGGGTTCGTTACCCGCTTTGTTTGTGAACATTTTGTTTAATAAAGATAATTTATGTGAACATTCGTGTCACTTTTCTTTGTTTAACACAACCAGTGGTCGGTTCTGTATTTGAATTATTTTTGTTTAATATGATTAATATGTGGTGATCTGAATGCACATTGTGAAGCCTGGGGTTGTGCGTTCACCGATGCTACGGGTACTGCCCTATTGAATACCCTCGACGAATTTTACTTTGTTATTTTAAATTATGGATCTCAAACTCTCGTCCCTCAACTTGGACAGCATCCTTCTGCTGTTGATGTTACGTTGTGCTCTTCTACTCTCTTGAATACAGTGTCTTGGAAAACTATGCCATATGTCATCGGTTCGGACCATTATGCGATAGAAATTTTGTTGCATACTCTTTATATCTCACCATGTACTATTTACCCATCCACCAAATGGAATACAAAACTTGCAAACTGGTGAGCCTACAATTCAAAAATCGACAACGATCTCCAGTGATTGTAGACTCCGTTAACCCCGTTATAATACTATACTGCTTTCCTGAAAATAATAAATTCTGCCGCCCACGTTTCAATACCTGAAAGCCGGGCTGAGTGGCTCAGACGGTTGAGGCGCTGGCCTTCTGACCCCAACTTGGCAGGTTCGATCCTGGCTCAGTCCGGTGGTATTTCAAGGTGCTCAAATACGTCAGCCTCGTGTCGGTAGATTTACTGGCACGTAAAAGAACTCCTGCGGGACTAAATTCGGGCACCTCAGCGTCTCCGAAAACCGTAAAAGAGTAGTTAGTGGGACGTAAAACAAATAGCATTAGACAATACCTGAAAATCACCCATACACTCTTAAAAGAGGACCTCCAACCCCTTGGTGGGACCGAGGATGTTCACTGGTGATTGCAAAGCGTAAGCAAGCTTTTACCCAGTACTGGCACAAACCTACTTGGAATAATTATGTGTTTTACCAAGAGACGAATGCCAAAGTGAAACGTTACTTTAAAGAACGAAAACGTCAAAGCTGGAGGAGTTTTTGTGAACGTATTAATAAAGATACTTTTCTAACTACAGTATGGTCGCAAATCAAAGGCCTCCGGAAAGATAGCCACACTACATCCTTTCCGTCCAACATTGCAGAGCTGGGAGAACAGATTGTTGACTTTATTGCACCTCCGTTTGTGCCCATAGATACAATGGATGACGACTGGGACGATCCCAATCACTTCCTCACACGACTATTTACATTGCATGAGTTTCAGCGGGCTCTTAAAGACTGTTAGAATACTGCTCCGGGAAAGGACAACATACAATACTCCATGCTTAGTAAATGCCTCTCTCGGCTCAAATTCTCCTTGTCAAGATTTTTAACTCCATATGGACACATGGCTCACTACCGCAAGACTGGACTACTCAAATAGTGGTACCCATCTTAAAGCCCGATAAGGATCCTCAAGATGCAAAATCCTACACACCGAAAGTTTTATTACTCTTGTGTGGTTAAAACACTAGAACGGATGGTTAAACAGATTAGAGTGGTTTCTGAAACACTACAGGTTACTGCCTGTATCTCAACATAGATTTCGAAGAGGACGCGGATCCATGGATCATCTCAGCATACTCACCACTGATATCGAGCATACTTTTCAAACTCGGGGTTATCTGGCCACACTTCGCTTGGACATTGGTTCTGCTTACAACAATGTGGACTTATATCTGCTGCTGCGTAAGTTAGCAGCATTGAAACTACCAAGAACTCCTATCTTCGGGATTGCAACTTTGATTAAGGAAGGCACCATATACGATCGGAACGGCCCTACTTTTTTGGACCGCGTACGGTCTCTAAAGGCCTTCCACAGGGCAATGTATTAAGTCCCTTACTGTATGATATCTACACCTCTGACTTGGATGCAATATTTAGTCCCCCCATCCGTGTCTTGCAATATGCTGACGACGTCTGCATTTATACATCTTCAGTCAATTTGACAATTACTCTTCAGCGTCTGCACACAGCGTCACAATGTCTTCAGGAATAGACTACACAGAGTTGACTTGAACTTTCTCCTACAAAATCATCCGTCACTATATTCACCAAACAGAAACTGGTTCTTCCGTCTCCTACAATTCAACTCGGACCATATTCTTTTCCTGTGAAGTCTACTGTCCGCCTTCTGGAGATACATTTGGATAGCAAACTCACTTGGAGTGGACATATTGCTTACATCCAGACACGGGCACTGCGTGCACTGAACGTCCTTCGTTTCTTAACCCGCACTTGGTGGGGCGCTGCTCCCGCCTCTTTGCTAATTCATTACCGCTCCTTAATATGGACAGTTATTGACTATGAAAGTATGTTGTACAGCAACGCTCCGAAGTATGTTCTGGAGAAATTAAGTGTCCTAAAATTTCGAGCTTTCAGAGTATGTCTTGGTGCTATGTCATCAACGCCTGCAAATGCTATACAGGTCGAAGCTCATGAACTACCCCTGCACTTGAGAAGGAAACTACTGGCAACAAAATTTCTCCTCCAACGTTCTACTCTGGAGGATCACCCGTTATTCAAGAGCCAACACCTTCTGCATAACCAGTATCGCGAACGTCGTGGAAAACATCCACTTCTACTTCTAGAATCTTTAAGAGAACTGAAGTTCTGTCTACCCTTGACTATGAAGTCCCACACAATTCTGGCATTCCAGTTTAATTACGCCTGTTCGATATATCCAGCTTCCACATATTATGTCCCTAGGTACCTACCAGAAAAACCTGCTCCAAATAAACACGTAATTGATTTTATTGAATTTACTTGGTCCGACTACATCCACATTTATACCGACGGTGCAAAGTTTACAGATTCAGTTGGTTTTGCATATTTTTGCGTGTGAACACAGGAATATGTACATTTTTCTCTTCCCGTTGAAGCATCCATCTACACTGCTGAACTTGTCGCCATCCGGTAGGCACTGTATTACTCACAATCCAGAAATTTTCATAAGATACTTATCATTTTAGATTCTCAAAGTGCTATTAGGAAATTGGGACATCCTCGACGAAATACTGTATATGAACACACACCTACATCTATGAAATATCAGAATTATCGTCTGTCATAAAATCGAGCGGAAAATGTGTGTCATTTTTATGGGTGAAAGGACACTCAGGACTTCCATACAATGATCTTGTTGACAGTCTGGCCAAACAAGGTGCACACACTGGCTTATTTCTTTCATTACACCTCCCCTGTACTGATCTTTTATGTAACTAGCAGAAGGAAAACGTATGTTGAATGGACAGCTCTGTGCAACAGGACTACTCAACACAAAGGAAGATACTATGCCTGCATTCAACCAGCTATCCCACACAAACCATGGTATCAAGACGTCAGATGAGCCAGAGGCCGAGTAACTACCATCATTCGGATGAGGTTCAACCATGTTTCATTCCCCGCTCACCTCAACAGGATTGGAGTCCTCCAAACAGCACAATGTCCGTGAAGCGCAAGAAACACGGGAGATGTGAACTACATTATCTTCGAGTGCAGTAGAACTGTCTCCTGTCGCAGAGAATCGTTTGCTACCCTTGTGCACCTTCGGGTTCCCTTACCCACACATATTCAGCTATTACTGGCAACAGGAGACTTACGTGTGTACAGTGCAATTGCAACTTACTTCACAAAAACTCGTGTTAATATCTAAAGAACATGTGTCTTTATTTCAAGTGTGTTTTGCTTCCTTTTCTTTGCTCTGTTCTAGGTCATTTCTGTTATTTTGCATGTCCGTTAACTTGTTGTCCCTTTTTCTTTCTCTTTTCTGTAACAATTTTATCATTGTACATTATTGTTGGCCAAATGTCCTATGGACGAAGGTCGTAATAAAGGGAAAAAAATTATAAGCGCATCACACTAAGAGACAGCGCACCTCATAATCGTGTGTTTATTTATGATTAAGTGTTCATTTGTTATCTAATAATTATAGCGAATACAGATTTCATAGCGAGATAATAAAGTACGTTAAGAGAGAGTATTCGATGTTGTGAGTTAACGAATGTATGATTGATTCGGACATGCCAACTACAGTATTTGACAGGCGTTAGGGAGTGATTTATTGTGTTAGTCTCCTTGTGTTTAATTAAGGCATTATTATAATTATTAAGTGAATATTCTGATCAAGGTATAAACTTGTGCTTATCCGTAACGAATTATTCGTAGCCAATAATTTCGAGATGCTATAAACATTTATGCAAAGTAAGAAATGGTGTAATAAATCAATGAGGTTCGAACCAGTATCTGCAGGTGATATAATTGTGCGAAATCATAAGCTGAAAGGACAGAGATCATTCATAAGGGATTATAATCATACCAGGTGGAGTATTAGTAGGTAACGAATCTCAATAATTGTCACACAGGCAAGGTAGTTCGCATTGACGTTTGTATAGGGTCAAATTGAAGTGTCTTCATTGTGAATAAATTGTTTCCAACAAATTAGAAACCAATTCTTATTCTTTATTAGATTACTGCATTCCTCTTACTATTGTGCCTTACTTTCAAGATATTTATTTACATGCACACTTTATTTTCGTCGGACATTACTACGACCCGTGTGCTCTTGAGCGGATAGCTAGTGATAATCATGAAAGTAGGGAGAATTGGACCTCGATGTCCGGGTTTGATTCGCCGAGGTTCGTTCATCCATAAGATATTCATCCGGGACTTATGTTGTGAGGCTTGGTTTTTTATCTGTTGATGCCCGGGACAGGTACATTCTTATGGTAGCATTTGTTGCAAATTGACGGAAGAAAGTTTACTTTTCATTACTTTAGTGTAACTTTCTCATCACGTAGTGAGGATAAGAACGTCCGGCTGATAATTGGAAAATAATCATGCTATGTATGAATAACCCCGAATATATGAGAAATAGTCTTAAATGTGTGCTGCGCATTATCTTTATTGGCGTATTTAATATCCATGAAATTATCAGGGCAATATAAGCAATAGGACGAGAACGTATCTGTATCCCCACTCTTAATGAACGTACCCAATTTCCAACTGTCATTTAATGTTTGCGGTAAGGGGCGCGCAGCTGTGAGTTTGCGTCCGGCAGATAGTGGGTTCGAACCCCACTGTCGGCAGCCCTGAAGATGGTTTTCCGTGGTTTCCCATTTTCATGCCAGGCTGTACCTTAATTAAGGCCATGCCCGCTTCCTTCCCATTCCTAGGCCGTTCCTATCCCATCGTCGCCATAAGACCCATCTGTGTCAGTGCGACGTAAAGCCAATAGTATTTAATGTTTATGCGGGATGTGAGGTCCGCAGTGTTTCATTCGTTTTTCTTACGAGAGCGACTGATATTAGACTACTGTTTGCTTATTTTCAATATTTTTTCTTAGGCAATAATTATGCTCTACCTTTTTTAGATAATAGTTCTCATTTACGTAATTTATGCACCTTCTTATCCTGCCCATGATCACTTAGAGATCACATTACGGACGTACCACCCCTGAGGAGCTTGCTAGGCACATTGAGGGCACGGTGGGTGTAATTCATAGTCATGTAACATTATTATTATTATTATTATTATTATTATTATTATTATTATTATTATTATTATTATTATTATTATCATATCACTACCTCGTGCGTTTGGCATCGACAGCGCGTAACCCATGAAGTGCATCACACCAGGAAACACCAAACTTTAGTACAAATTTTCATAAGCCGGGTGTGTGAAATATTGTCCGTGTGTATAACTGTGAACTTGTGACTGCAGGAATCGAAAAACGTTACTGAGACTAAACAGTATGTTACAGATGAGATGCTTGGTGCATACATATCCAAGATGACCTTAGAATGCTCTTTCAGTCTGTATTCGACCACTTTCATCTTGCTATATACCATGTAGTTTGTAGCTTAACACGAAATATTTTTAACTTGGGAATAAACAGCTTAGCGCGTAAGTGGGGTGAGATATCAGGGCAAGTGATGCAAATGGATAGCATGGGTCTAACCAGCGGGCTAATGCACTCGGCTATAAGGGGAAATGGAAAAAGACAGGCCATAATTTTAGACATTTCACGCCTTCGGGAAAAGAGTTTTTAGGTAGGCTTTGCTACAGTAATATCTGTAGAAGATCGTCGCACCGACACAGATAGGTCTTATGGCGACGATGGGATATAAAAGGCCTAGAAATGGGAAAGAAGCGGCCGTGGCCTTAATTAAGGTATAGCCCCAGCATTTTCCTGTGTGAACGACGTACTGGAGTTCAGTAAATAAGTATTAAATCTATGATCAATAGAATAATTATCTCAGTAATATAGGATGAGTCAAAATGCAGTAGATCACGCACTATTTTTGCAGCTGAAAGGTTTGTTTCCCAGACTTAGAATCGTATTTGTATGGTATGCCATATGTGGAACATTCTGCGTCACGATGGATAAAAATATGCAAAAAATGAACTCAGGTCTTTCAAAAGTTTCGAAAATTTAAAAATGGATGTGAAAAAGCCTCAAAATCCAGATTATGTAAAAGATTTGTTCTGAACTGTAATAGCACTCACAGAAAAAGTCGTTAAACTTATCGTGTTATTTGTCGTAATTCCAGATGCCCATATTTCAATTATTCTTAAAGACAGAACTTTGAATGTGGTTTTATTTTCACACTATAAAATATTGACTTTTTAATGAAATATAAATCATGCAAGTTGTTCGTAATATTATTGAGATATTTAATAAAATGTCATTTTCTTAAACTTTGCAATGAAAAAGAACTGTATAGGCTACATCAGTGCTTTTAGTTTCGGCAAGTATGATAAATCGGCATTGTCAAATCTATGTGGCCACGAATGATATAATAAAAAATTAAACTACGCTCTTTATTCCTATATGTAATATTAGGTTATTATTTTATTGACCGAGCTCGACAGCTGCAGTCGCTTAAGTGCGGCCAGTATCCAGTATTCGGGGGACAGTGGGTTAGAGCCTCACTATCGACAGCCCTGAAGATGGTTTTCCGTGGTTTCCCATTTTCACACCAGGAAAATTCTGGGACTGTACCTTAATTCAGGCCACGGCCGCTTCCTTCCCACTCCTAGCCCTTCATTTTCCAGCATTGCCATAAAACCCATCTGTATCGGTGCGACATAAAGCAACTTGTGAAAGAAAAAGCTGATTGCAGCAGCGTATACAGTATGTATCATAAATAACAGCGCAAATTGAAACAGCTGTATGTACACGTTACTAGAAGAAAAATGTTTTAGTAAACAATTATGATACACCCTGTACATACATAAGAGTTAGCTTTTGCCTCGTGTACACTCAGCCGCACAAAAATTGGCCGTCGCAGAAAAGTATTTCCTTCAAAATGCTCTCGTTTGAAATAAGATGAACATCATACTGTACTATGCTGGTGTTAAGATTCCAAGTATCACCTCTTCGGCCACCGGCTATTCGCAGTTTATAAGTATCCCTGTATTTCGAGAACGTATAAAATTAAATATTCATTTGCCGGCTCTTTTTTGTGCGGTTGAGTGTACATACAGTTTTAAAAACTTCGCACCGTACCTGCTTTGTCTTATTACTATTATGTAGTGAGTTCTGTTTCCATGCTGTAGTTTACTTATTTTCATTATGATGTATTATGTTACTTCATTTTAATATTTTGCTTCGGATTTCCTTCGCTTGTTGGACTTAGCTTTCTACCATCATTAGGTACTCTCCAGCCAACTAATTAGCGTAATCATTTTTGCCATATAACGCAATGTTTTAACTAACCTTTTATTATCTTGTATTTTATGTACTTCAGTGTGTAAGAGAGGTTCACGTGCCCTAACCTTGCCGCTGCTGAAGACATAAATAAATAAATAAATAAATAAATAAATAAATAAATAAATAAATAAATAAATAAATAAATAAATAAATAAATATACCACTAATAGCTTACATATGGTCAACAGACGAGTTGTCCTAGGTTCATCACGAACTTGCACGGCAATGGATGTTGAAATGAAATGGCGTATGGCTTTTAGTGCCGGGAGTGTCCGAGGACATGTTCGGCTCGCCAGGTGCAGGTGCGCGTTATGCTGAGGATGAAATGACGATGAAGACGACGCACACACCCAGTCCACGTGCCAGAGAAATTAAACAATGGTGGTTAAAATTCCCGACCCTGCCGGGAATCGAACCCGGGACCCCTGTGACCAAAGGCAATCACGCTAACCATTTATCCATGGAGCCGGACAATGGGTGTTGTCACAAGACTATGAAATGAAGTTCGAGATTCGATAAGTGAAGCCGTTTTAAATCACGATGTTTCTGAATATATGACTGTTCTCGGGACTCGAACCCATCTCCCCATTTCTACGATTATTTGAGAAAGCTGAGGGTCAGTTTTCTCCCAGTACTACTTTCAACAGCCCCATTCCCTCCCTGGCGAAAAGTTTCCAAAGATAACAACAAACCATTTTCCTCCCATTTGCATTTTATTAAAAACCTGAACAGCCCACTTCCCTCAAATTCTTGCGCATTTCCTTTGTGTACGTGTGAAGTCAACATTTGGGATTTTACCTCTTCTGGTGATTTGCGTACTTCATTTGTGTATGTGTGAAGTGAAAATAGAGAGGTTAGTCATTCACCAAATTAGATCAGTATGTGCCACGTCTGGTCTAGTTGGATTTGTGAGTGAGAGGGAAAATGATTTAATTTTATATATAACGGTTTTCAATTCAGTTTTCAAAAGATATTGAAAAGTGGTACTCAAGGAAGGACATGTACCAGAAAATCTTGAAGGTATTTCAGTAAAACTGTTTCGAGCAATGAAAAAATTGTAGAGAAAAAAGTCGATCATAATCATGACTGCGAGAACCCTGAAATTTTAAATCGAGGCATAATTCGAAACTCTGAAAAACGCAAAGCCATTGAGGATATTTCAGGGTACCCATGGTAAATTATACACAGTAATGTAAGTCCTTCTAAAATATACTCACTGACAACTGATATCAAGTGCATTAGGAAAGGGGTTTACAGATCTCGTAAGTCAATTCGGCCGCCTGTTCCAAAGAACATTCAAGAAATACAATGTGCCATGGGTTTCTTGAACATTTAAACTGCAAATGAAGATGAGTTTCTGCTAGTCAATAAAGCTCAGGAAAATATTGACTTTTTAGTTGTTCAGAAAAACTTAAATTACTCTGTGAAATTACGCGTGTATATTTCGATGAAAATTTCCTCCGTTTTACGAAACAGTTAATCACGAAGTAGCCTATGTTTCTGTGAATGGATATTATATACTATTAGTGTAAGTATATGCTATTGAAGAACAAAGCATGTGCTACGTATGAAGAAACTTCCTCGCATTTAGTGGATGAATTCTGTAATTTAAATTTAAACTTTAATCCCACTAACATAATTCTGGACTTCGAAATTTCTACAAACAGTGCAGTGCGAAAAATATTCCCAAATAGTTATTAATGGCATTGTCTGGCGCTTTCGTTTAGAGCAGGCATGGTGGAGAAAAATATAAAACACTGGCCTGACCACTAAATTCAAAAATCCTCTTCTGATATTCAAAAGTGTCTAAGATGTTTATTTTAACTAAGTTTGCTATATCTAGGTTCAGTTTTGCAGATGTTTCCATTTCCAATATGGCATACCCCGAAAAAATGAATAGAATTTTCTGATTACTTGTAAAACAGTTTTCATTATAACGATTTATGTGGAATAAAAAATGTGTTTTGATCTCATTCGAAGTTAAATTCATGTTTTTATTCGGCGCATTCAGATATTTATTTTTTATGGAAGTCTTAAAAGAATTGCAGGTTGACACAAACATTAAACTAAATTCTGCTATGAAACAAACTGAAGGACTAAGGTTAAATAAGGCTAATACGAAATTCTATAAACTTCAATTCCTTATCAATGACTTCGATAGAGGCGAATAATCCTTCTCTGTGTATGCCAAGGTTCTCGCTTTTTTGCAATATACCAAGTGCATTTATTTGTAGCCGAATATTATAGAAACGTTTTGTAGTTTCAGCAAGATGAAAACCATTTTTTAACCAGAATGGTATTGTTTTTACGTCTCTCTAACTAATTTTACGGTTTTTGGAGACGCCAAAATACCGGAATTTTGTCCCTCGGGAGTTATTTTACGTGCCAGTAAAACTACCGACACGACGCTGTCGAATTCGAGCACCTTCAAATACGACCGGACTGAGCCAGGATCTAACCAGCGAAGTTGGGGTAAGAAGGCCAGCTCCTTAACCGTCAGAGCCACTCAGTCCGGCTTTTTAACCACACCATGTACAAATTGTTACGAATACTAATTTGTATTCATGTCAGTCGGCAGTGGAACGGAAAATTCTATTCCAATTTGTGGAGCGAACTGGGCTACCACTTATTAGGCATTACAGCTCCATTCGGGAGGGAACTGAACTATGACCTTCAAGCTTAAAATTCCTCGTAGGAGCGGATAGGGCTATCCGTTTATGGGGTAGGGTACTGGGTTATCTGTTCGGGAAGAAATGGGGCTCACCCATCTGCAAAGATTCGGCGTATAACTCTTTCAGGACACACCGCCTGTCGTGAATCTAACTTCACGACAAAGAACCGAATTATTACATGAACCTTCTTGACGGCCCGCTCTATCAGGAATTGAGTATAGTGAAATACTAAGAAAAAAGTTACTTTTATTGAAGTCACTAAGTTAAAATGAGTCTACCTAGCCAAGTAAGAAAACGCATGTCGGTGCACCCGGAAGCAGACGGGATTGATTCCCCGTCAGAAGGAGGAAAAATTAGACAGAAAATTTCCACTTTTAGTGATATAGACAGCCTTGAGGTTCACTCAGCCCACATCATAAATTATTACGAGGTTCATTCCTGAGATCAAAGGTGGCCATACAAAGAGCTAATCACCCTATCCTGCTTAGTGCAGAGATTACGAATAGTGGAAGCCTTTACCTTCCACTCCTCCAAGGGCCTTTATACTCAGTACTGAGATGACATTTTTTTCGTGGGGCCGATGACCTTCGTTGTTAGGCTCCTGAATACAACAAGCATCAGCAAGCATCATGTTTTCTTCGCTACCTATGTTGAAAGAGCTAACGACTCAAATCTGATCCCGTTTCTGAGTCAGTTTCCCACACACGTGGTACAATGTACACTATATTGTGTGTGTGTGTGTGTGTGTGTGTGTGTGTGTGTGTGTGTGTGTGTGTGTGTGTGTGTGTGTGTGTGTGTGTGTGTGTGTACAGTCCTCAGCTCGAAGGCTGGTTGGATCGTCAGCAGCTGCGCTATTAACTGTCATACATGACATAGGCATGACTGAAGAGGCGTAGTAAGGAAATAAGGGGTGATGTAGTTTTACGTTGCTTTCCTCACTGAGCCAGAAGTTTCTATTACCTATCAGTCTGCCAAGCCCACTGAAGTGCATGCACCAACCGACCCTTCGAGAAAGATTTTCACACCATTCATAGCACGGACTGGCTACATAAGGAATGGCATACCTCAGTCAATTTTAGTGGGGCTCACCCATCTAAGAACATGCCTTTTCTGACTTGGCTTGGTAGACACTTTTTAACTTACTGTAGATAATGACTTCGTAAAACGTATTTTTTCTTAGCATTTTACTACAATCAGTTCCTTATAGAGCTGGCTGTCAAGAAGGTTCATGTAATAATTCGGTCTTTGTCCAGAAGTTAGATTCATGACAGGCAGTGTGTCCTCAAAGAGTTATATGCCTAATGTTCCTTATGCAGTCAGACATGAAGGCTACTTTTTTTCTTTGCTAGTGGCTTTACGTCGCACCGACACAGATAGGTCTTATGGCGACGATGGGATAGGAAAGGCCTAGGAGTTGGAAGGAAGCGACCAGCATTTGCCTGGTGTGAAAATGGGAAACCACGGAAAACCATCTTCAGGGCTGCCGACAGTGGGGTAAACATGAAAGCTGCAAGGATGACTAAGAACAAAAACGAAATATGGTTTCATAATACCGAAAACCATTTCATAAGGTGACAAACTTGTTGGGTAGGGTTTTCAGAGTGAAACCAAGATACGCTCGATAGCATATATCCTTTGACTGAACGAGTTGGGTAATCGGTTAGAATCATGTCGCTGTAAGCTTGCATTCGGGAGATAGAGGGTTCGAACCACACTGTCGGTGGCCCTGAAGACTTTTTTTCGTGGTTTCCTGTTTTCACACCAGGCAAATGTATCTTAATTACGGCCACGGTCGCTCCCTTGCGGTTGCTAGCCATGTCCTGTCAGATCGTCACCATAAGACCTGTCTGTATCAGTGCGACATACAGTAATACAAATAGCAAAACCGGAAGATAGTGGGTTTGAACCCCACTATCCGCAGCCCTGAAGATGGTTTTCCTTGGTTTCTCATTTTCACACTAGGTAAATGCTGGGACTGTACCTTAATTAAAGGCACGGCGGCTTCCTTCTCACTCCTAGGCCTTTCCTATCCCATCGTCGCCATAAGACCTGTCTATGGCGGTGCGACGTAAGGAAGATTGAAAAAAAACAGTAAAAAATACATATACAGGTAACCTGTTTGTGGTTGGGGACACTCTACTTTTTCTCATCTTCAGTCACGCAACAGCAATGCTCATACCAACATATCCACCAGTGGACCTCTGTGAGGGTGGAATAATGTCACTAACGCCTCCGTGTTGACAATGATTACTTCTTGTACACTGTATCAATGTGAGCTTTTTACTTGCCGTGGCTAACTGTTTTCGACGCGCTTTTTTGATATCCACCGAATAGGAGAGTTAATGTCATACAGTTATTTCAGAGCCATTCCAAAATTTGTTTTAATTTCAAATCCATATCTGTTACCTTAGAGGCTGTCCGATGCTTATACAGCGTAGTCAGAATCTAAAATAGAGACTGCTGAAATCGAATTACAAATGTAATTAATGATAAATCAAATATCTACTTTCCCACCAAGTGCGCAAATTATATCTGATTTTAATTAAAGCTATGGGACACGCAAAGCGAATAATCAATTGCAAACAAGCTCGCCTAGACATTACGACTGCAAGTTGCGAACGCTCGGAACACATGAGAGACTGAGGCCGGAACGCAGTAAGAAAAAATCTCACCCGTTGACAGCACTGCTAAATGTCCAGCACCAACCGGAACTAACCCTCAAGTGAACACTGCAATTCATAATAAAATATAAGTTCATTTTAATTCAAATAGGAGGAACGATGTAGGCTCAAGTAATTAAAAGATAATTTCCATAACGTCTGAATTGAATCTCGCTATAGTTCTGTGAAAATAATGGAACCACTATAACAGTATCAGTTATTCGTAATACAGTATTTGACAGTTCGTTGTAGTTCATATCATAGTACATCCTCTGTTAGCACATGAAATAAACCACATCTCTTAAATGAATGATTCTTGGCAGTTATTACTATTATTATTATTATTATTATTATTATTATTATTATTATTATTATTATTATTATTATTATTATTATTATTACTATTTCGCAAATACAAATTTAAATAATGAGGTAACATAACCTGACATACCATAACTTTAGACAACTCCTTCACGCATCTGTACCATACAGAGTATAGACCTGGGTAGTTCCCGTGCTTGTCTAAGCATTTGGTTTAACTATAACCCTATACCAAGACATTGCTATCAACGTAGAAGGAACTAGATTACAGCGTTTTATGTAAGAGCCGAACTTGTGCCTACCTCTTGCCTACGGGATTCGCTTTCGATTCCCACTCAATACAAGGATTTTAATTCTTGACTGCTGTCTCTATAGGAGTTAACTTAGTCTCGTGAAACCAAATGAGGAGCTGTTTGACAAGATATTCAGGGGATCCAGTCACGAAAGATAAGACATTTTATTTATTTATTTATTTATTTATTTATTTATTTATTTATTTATTTATTTATTTATTTATTTATTTATTTATTTATTTATTTATTTATTTATTTATTTATTTATTTATTTATTTATTTGAAAGTACTCAGGTTTTACACCCAATTAAGTTCCTTCTTAACACCCATTATCAGTCGATATAGTCTATATGAAGTTAAAAGATAACAAATATGTTCAAAATCAATAGAAAACAAAATAAAAAATGAATATAAACAGTATATATGATAACACATACAATTTAAAAGAAATGAAAAATGCACTATGAAATCTCACGGTAATACTAAGCAAAAAAAAACAACTTAAAACACAAATGAGTACACTGGGAAATATGATGAATAACAGAACGAAAGAATTCTCAAAAGACTACAAATTGTAAAGGCAGGCTGTTACTGTAGTCTCTTATTGAATTCATTATCCGATTCGGTGAATATATCGACTTCTTTTGTTACAGTGTAATAAAGCATTGTCATTTTTACGAAGGTTTGAATTCGACTGATGCTATGTTTTTGACCTTTGAACGTGAAATGATTGGTGCTGACATTATCTTATTTGCGGAACATGGAATGAAATGCGGTTTAAAAGTTCCAGGGAATCAAATCGTTCTAATAACATTTTCTTTAGTATTTGTGCACAAATTAAGGACGGTCTGGTTTCCAATGAAGGAAATTGAAATGTATTCCTCAATAACTGGGTTGATGTGTCGAATGAGCAAGAAATATTTAAAGTTTTGAAATAAATATAACGTAGGAACTTGGTCTGTACAATGTCAATAGCATTCACTTGTTGCTTTGTATATGGGCTCCAAATTATTATGGAATTTCCAACATGCTCCTTACTAATTAATGTAACATATTATTAATTCAGTACAGAGGGCTGGGTGAAAGGTCTCGAGTTTCTTATCAAAAATCCTAGCATTCGCTTAGCATTCTTTGTTATTGTACGGATATGATCGTTGAACGATAGTTTACCGTCAAAAATTATACTAAGATGCTTAAACGTTAAAACCCCTATCCAATTTTGCCCTGCGTATATGATCCTTCCTCCTGGTAAACGTCATGCATTTACATTTACTAACAATCAAAGACAAATCATGAGGATGTAGACATGCTTTAAATACTACGCGGGAAGGCCTTCGCTCAACCGCCTGAGCTACTCAACCCAGTGGGCGTAGTAACAATCCTAATTTGGTACATGAATGAGTCACTTTAAAATACTTTCTTCACTTTGGGTAAATATGGTTATGTTAACTTCTTAATCTGGAAATGCTCTCTCTGCATAAACCTTTGAACAGTTCGATACAGATTTGTAAGATATTTTCGTAAATTTCGTACGAATTTCCATGCGATTTCTTTTAGTGATTGTGTTACACTACTCGCAATACATTTTTAAATTACAGGGCGAGTAGGCAGTGTGGTTAGAGGCGCGCGGCTGTGAGCTTGCATCCGGCAGATAGTGGGTTCGAGCCCCACTGTCGGCAGCCCTGAAGATGGTTTTCCGAGGATTCCCATTTTCACATCAGGCACATGCTTGAGCTGTACCGTAATTAAGGCCACGGCCGCTTCCTTCCCATTCTTAGGCCTTTAGCCTACTCTCCCATCGTCGCCATAAGACCTATCTGTGTCGGTGCGATGTAAAAGGCAATTCCAAAATAAATTCTAATTTTTAATTACCCTGTACTGTATGTTCTGTTAATTGTTTTAGAATATTTACTTTTTATTTTTCTACTTTCGTTATCATGACATTTCTGGTTTTGATATAATTCCTTGTGATACTGTTTCTTCATGTAATTCTTGTTGTACATTTTGTTGTTGTCATGTAGCAAATCTTTTAAAATTAAATTTCTTCGTTACGCTGCTGTAAGCAGGTATTGCTACAGGATTATCTCCCAATTGATGTATGTGTTACTACTACTACTGCTACCAAGCTCGATAGCTGCAGTCGCTTAAGTGCGGCCAGTATCCAGTATTCGGGAGATAGTAGGTTCGAACCCCACTGTCGGCAGCCCTGAAGATGGTTTTCCGTGGTTTCCCATTTTCACACCATGCAAATGCTGTGGCTGTACCTTAATCAAGGCCACGGCCGCTTCCTTCCCACTCCTAGCCCTTTCCTGTCCCATCGTCGCCGAAAGACCTATCTGTGTCGGTGCGACGTAAAACAACTAGCAACGAAAACTACTACTGCTGCTCCTGCTACTACTAGTAATAATAATAATTAGCAGTACATTTACATGAAACGCCCTTGAGTGGTTATTTCCGGCGGGTACATCGACGGTTCTCTGAGAAATGCATATCAGGGAAGCCACTGTGAAACTACCATTGGAGATAAATGATTTTAACTTTTCCCACCCAGCAAGTGGCCGTGTGGTTAGGGTCGCTTATATTCGGGAGAGAGTGGGTTCGAACCCCACTGCCGGCAGACCTGAAGATGGTTTTCCGTGCTTTCCCATTTTCACACCTGGTAAATTCTGGGGCTGTACCCTAATTAAGGCCGTGGCCGATTCCCATCGTCGCCACAAGACCTATCTATGATGGTGCGACGTAAAGCAAATAATAATAATAATAATAATAATAATAATAATAATAATAATAATAATAATAATAATAATAATAATAATAATAATAATAATAATAATGGAAACCTACAACCTGTTTTCCAGTCATTGACCGAGTCAGGGATGTAATGAATGAAGCAGGTATAGGCTGTTAGTACGATGGAGTCGCCACTCCCAAAGTGATTTATTAATGAATGATAGATGCTATGAAATGAGAATGGAGAGTGTTGCTGGAATGAAAGATGACAGGGAAAACCGGAGTACCCGGAGAAAAACCTGTCCCGCCTCCGCTTTGTCCAGCACAAATCTCACATGGAGTGACCGAGATTTGAACCACGGTATCCAGCGGTGAGAGGCCGACGCGCTGCCGTCTGAGCCACGGAGGCTAATAATAATAATAATAATAATAATAATAATAATAATAATAATAATCATCATCATAATCATAATAATAATATTTTAACTTAAGATAATTGGTCCTCTGCCTTGTTATTCTAAAATCCGCGATAGAAATAACACATAGTACAACCAGCCAAACTACTTTTCAAATTAACTGAAAAGTAAATAACTATACTCTCAGGTCGCAAGGATAATAGGCGAATTCATAGCTACATGACGTCTTGTTTCGTTTCAAATACAGTTCAACTCTCAACCACATAGCGTACATCACAGACGAACAGTACACTAAAACATGCTCAGAATCTTGTCAAGTGGTTGTCATTCTGGGCACGAGTTCACTCACTTCTTGAGGCCATCCAGTTGAGTGGCTAATTTGAAACAGCTGACCGCTATGATTGAACAGATGTTCAAAGCACTCCGTTACCACACTCTAATATCCTAAATAGTTTAGCTTAACTCGAGCCAATAACGTGTGCAAAATGCATGGGAAGCTTATATGATTGATCCTGTCGCGAAGGAATTTCTAACATTCCAAGGAGGGAAGACTCATCGTCAGTACCATCCCAAGCACTATCGCTGTTCGCCAAAAGAAAGGCAAATTAAAATGGAAAACGAAGAAAAGAAAAATCCACAGCCTGTTTCCAGTCATTCGACCGGCTCAGGAATGGAATGAATGAAGCCCCCATCTAGCAGCGATGATGGGAATTGTGCCAGCTGCCGAAATATGTCGCACTCCTCTGGGGCAATAATTAATGTCTGACAGATGAAATTAGATGATATTGGAGAGTGTTGCTGGAATGAATGATGGCAGGGAAAACCGGAGTACCCGGAGAAAAGCCTGTCGCACCTGCGCTTTGTCCAGGGATTTGAACCACGAAACACGGCGGTGAGAAACCGGCGCGCTGCCGCCTGAGCCAAGGAGGCTCCGCCTTGTTAGTAGATAGTTATTTATTTAGTAAGCCAGTCACTCAATAACTTGGTGAGAGGTTGGTTGGTTGGTGGGTCGTTGTATAGTGCGCAGGCACTGAGTTGGTAGTTTAGGTTGCCGTTCTTTAGTAAATAGAAAAGTACATTTACAAGAAAATACGAGCCGGGCTGAGTAACTCGGACGGTCGAACATTGGTCTTCTGAGCCCTGCTTGTCGGATTCCATGTTGGCTCAGTCCGGTGGTATTTGAAGATGGGGGACAGAATTTTGGCACCTCAGAGTCTCCGAAAATCGTAAAGATAGTTAGTGGGACGTAAAACAAATAGCACTACAACGAAAATACCAGAGAAAATTAGGGAGATAAACAATGTAAATATTTTATTTTTACATCCCACTAACTACTTTTACGGGTTTCGGACACACTGAGGTGCCGGAATCTAGCCCCGCAGGAGTTCCCTTACGTGCCAGTAAATCTATCGACACGAGGCTGACGTGTTTGAGCACCATCAAATACCACCCAACTAAGCCAAGATCGAACCTGCCAATTTGGGGTCAGAAGGTCAGCGCCTCAACCGTCTGAGCCACTCAACCCAGCAGAAGATAAGTATGTGACTCTGAGATTTCATATTCTTGACTTAATGAGCTGGTCATCAACTATATTAATGAATGCTGCAGAAGGAATAATTCCGATCCCGTCAAAGTATAGAATTTGGTAAGGGGTAACAATAATAATAATAATAATAATAATAATAAGTATAGTAATTATTATTATTATTATTATTATTATTATTATTATTATTATTATTATTATTATTATTATTATTATTATTATAACACTTTTCCCATCCCTTGAGGTCGTGGCTGTAAACTGTGTCGCACAAGTGTATTTGGCCCTGTTTTACGGCTGGCTACCATTCCTGACGCCAACTCTACGTAGAGGGATGTAATCACTATTGCGTGTTTCTGTGGTGGTTGGTAGACTGGTGTGTTGTCTAAATATGAAGAGGAGAGTGTTCGGACAAACATAAACACCCAGTCCCCTAGCCAGAAGAATTAATCAGACACGATTAATATCCCCGCCCCGGCCGGGAATCGAGACCTGAACCCTCTGAACTGAAGGCCACAACGCTGACCATTTAACCAAGGAATAGTAATAATTAATTTATTATTATTATTATTATTATTATTATTATTATTATTATTATTATTATTATTATTATTATTATTATTATTATTATTATTATTATTATTATTATTATCGGTAACTGAAGGATGGAAAGATCCGGAAAGATATCTTGGGTCCCATCAAAGAAGAATGGAAATACAGAATTAGGCACAAGGAACTCTATCAACAAGTAGAGAGCATAACAACAGCTTTGAGAAATCGGACACTAATCTTCTGCGGACGCGTAGTCAGGATGGACAACCAGAGACACCTCAAGAGTCTTCAACTTCATATTTAGAGGAAAGGTGACTAACGCCAAGTGGATGATACTAGTTAGAAAAGACCTACAACAACTAGAAATTGACACCAATGAAATCAACAACGGAGGTAGGTACAGAATGATGATCAGAACATCAGATTCTCTGATCCTCTCTCATCAATAGCAGCCAAAACACTGCACCCTGGATTAGGTGAACTGAACACAGGAACGAATAGCCCCTCACAGCGTGAGGATTAGTGAGTGCGGCTAAGAAGAAAGCCCAGCAGAGTTAAGACCCATGCAGTCTATAGTCGATCTAACGAACCCTTCAAAATTAGAATTCATTGTTATATCTACGTTTCACTAACTACCTTTACGGATTTTGGAGACACCAATGTGTCGGAACTTTGCCTTTCAGGACGTATTTCAAGTGCACGTAAATCTATGGACACGAGGTTGATGCGTTTGAGCATCTTCAAATGCCACTGGACTGAACCGGGATCGAACCCGTCAGTTTAAGCATGGAAGGCAAGAAAGGTAGAAAAATAAACTATTGAATGCTCTAATCGACAAAGAAAAGGTCAGGCAGCAAGAAGAAACCGTTTTGCTGCAAAACTCGGCATACGATTACATCTGAAACTTGTACCATACCCCTCCCTCGCTAATGATACAAGACGGAATACAAATAACACGACGGGAGATTCGAGGGCTTGGACTCCGATCAGGAGAGGCAGATAACAGCCTCGACCTGGATGGCGTTGATCAATAATAATTCATGACAAGGAAATGACTAACTACCAACGATGAAAAATCGAATAAATTAAATGAGGGTTTATTAAAATTTAAAAAAAGTACATGCAAGAAAATGAAGCCACCAAAGAAAATAAAAATTATAACATACGTGCTTTTGTCCTTCAGCTTAGTGGAAGGTAGTATCGTAAGCCTTCGAGCACAACATCCCATAAACATAGAGATAAACAATACCTTACGACGTGCTCACTGCTTGATTGATATTTTCACAACATATTGAAACATCTTCAATAGAGAAAGATCCTCACGGATTTATTTTGGTCATTTCTTTCCGCGAAGTACTTCACTTTATATTTACCAAACATTAATCAAGCCTCCATCATTATTACAACATCAACAATGACCATCACAAGGATAAAAGATCACACAGCCTCTCGGAGTAGAGCAAACAAAAAGTTACATGAAGACAATATAGGTATCGAGATGACCGGGGATGGAGCATCTCAGTACCAAAGAGCACACAAAAGTCAAGGAAAATTAAGCGGGCGTGCGCATCACCCGAATTAAAATAGAACAAAAAATGGCGGCCAACTGAACGAGCAAAACGGTCATATAACAGACCAAGATAAAATAATAAACACCGTACTCGAAATGAAAACCAAGTACGCAGGAATTACTGAAAAGGAATGTAAATGCACTGACCGATACAACATCCTTTAGCCCCTCGCTCGCTCCCACACGTACACAAACATTCAGGCATTGTCGATATCGGGCAACAATAGGGTCAATAACCTATTTTCAAAACAGATTCCAAACACATGTAGTATGACTCACCTGGCCATAAGTAAGCTCCCAAACACGACGTAGTAATGTGCACTCTGCAAATATTTTATAAGCAGGACGATATGGACCCACGGCCCATGTACGAGCCCACCAACACACGCATTGGGTACGACTCATCTTCGTGCCGACACCCAGGGCGTAGTTACTTTTGGTGGCAATAAAGAAGCATAATGTCGTGCACATAATGACAATTCTCGTAGAGATCCAGTTACCTCGTCACCACCACCACAATAATGCCCTCAAGCACACATCCATTCATATCGCGGGGCAAAGACGTATATCAGTCAGTCCCGATTACAAGGCACTTGGAATAGCCACAAGATAAACATAAAATAAGAGTGAAAACACAGCTCACATTACCTGCAGTTAAAGCTGATACATTAAAAATCTGAATAAGAGTACAGGCAGAGTTTCAACCTTATAAAAACCCATCGATAATTCAAAAATGCTACTCCGATTACAGGCGACTCCATCTTTCATTCTTGTCCTTCAGGTCATAACAACAACAAAGACATCAAGTCAAGGAGATAAAAGTCAAAGACTCGCGGAAGGAAGGATCATCCGTTTACAAAGCAGGGGCGCTGCCCTCTGCGGTACAGTTTGGGAAACAGTTAATAGCCAGTTAAGTGCAGTCAAACAAGAGCTAATACAAGCTCCTAGGAATCACAGAAAAACTCACATGTTATGATCATGCTAAACGAGCATGTTTCAAACTCATAAACAAATTATTAACACAAGGACGTGATTAGTTGAACAGTCTTACCTCCAGAGGCTGTGAATATCCTGGCCCATGTAAAGGCTCACGAGACTACTCATACGTCGTGGAACGCTGCTTTCGGTTGTGGAAAGTTTGTGGACCACTTGATATGCCTCTACGATGCAATAGAACAGATTTCCCCCCGTTATCAGAGTTTGAGGGAAGGTGCCTTTTTGAATGCGCGAGCATGGATGGTCTGGATGGTCGTGTCAACGAATCACCCGTTACCTACACCGTTCTGTCCAGACTGTTAGGGTGTGTTGGGACTAGTAGATATGCCAGAGTACGCAAACACGGAAGCTGAGCTCAGGAAGTTTTCGACTGACAACCAAGAAAGAAGATCATATTTAGTCTCTCGATGCCATTTACGTGTCCCGCCACGGTCTTCCCCCTTCAGACTGAGGTCGTGAACGACAAATCTGGACTGCTACGGACTGGAACCGAATAGCCTTTAGTAACGAATCCAGTTTCTTTTTTTTGCACTAACGCCAGCCGTGTTCGTGGCTGAAGGCCGAGTGGTGAGTGCCCCAAACCTACCTTTGCTGTGGCGCGACATGTCGGTAATGGTTGGATAAGCGCGGTCAAGACATCCAAGTATTTCCGTATCCCTTAATTATTTAATTATCTCAACTCGAATCAATCTGAGCATCTTTGGGATCATTTCAATCGTTGTATTCACCCTTCTTCACCTCCTCCTCAACCCTATGGTTTGTGGGTAAGATGCATGTCTTCCAAGCGTTTCCGTTATTTGGCCAGCAAGTTCAAGTGGCAATACGTGTGCTTGCTTTTAACGTTGTCAATAAATTGCACTCATTGTCTTCCTATGGTCCTTCTACCTTCCATTTTCCCTTCAAACAGGGTGCCGCACCAGTCAGAATGAAGAATCAAGCGGCAAACGAAGCTATTTCTTCCTTTGTTCAAGTATTCGCCCTATTTATCCTTTAAAAAGGACACCAAGACTCAGGAAAACATATGCAGGCTTCTTGCCAGTCGGCGTCCCTAATCGGTAACCTAATGAAGACCTCTTGGATTAGATGTAATAGTAACAGCAGCAGAATACACTGCGTTGAACTTCCGAATTCCTGTCTGAAGTCTACGTATAACATGTTTCTGAACATTGAATTTGAAATATTAATAGACAGATCACAGTGAAACTGTTTAAAAATTAATGCAGAAACGAACAATCCCAGTGAATGATGCATTGTACATACAAGTCAGATGGAATATGCCTTATGCCCACACTCTGCAATCGTATACAGCAGTCCTACCTAAAGCAGTGACGAGTGTTACTGGAAAACGCGGGTCGATTCATGGCAAATCAGGCGTAAAATAAAAAATGTTAAGCACGTTGAAGATAATTATAAAGCTTGTCCGACTCGTTGGCTGAATGTTCAGCGTACTGGTCTTCGTTTCACAGGTTCCCGGGTTCGATTCCCGGCCGGGTCGGGGATTTTACCCTTCATTGGTTAATTCCAATGTCCCGGGGGCTGGGTGTTTGACTTGTCCCTAACATCCCTGCAACTCACACACCACACATAACACTATCCTCCACCACAATAACACGCAGTTACCTACAGATGACAGATGTCGCCGACCCTCGTCGGGGGGTCTGCCTTACAAGGGCTGCACGCGGCTAGAAATAGCCACACGAAATTATTATTATTATTATTATTATTATTATTATTATTATTATTATTATTATTATTATTATTATTATTATTATTGTTATTAAGCTGGAAAGCATAGTGTTTTTTCCTCAAATCATTAAGTCAATCAGATAAAATGAGTTTTTTACGTAAAGATAATTGTTTTGCCTCAATATCATTAATAGTTATGAATAACAATAATGTCTTCGTTTTTCATGTACAGATATATAAAAATATTAATTTAGTTAGGAGGAGTATTTCACGATAGTTTGAACAGAATATTATATTTCCAGCGACTTCAAACTTACCAGCAACTGTCATGTTTCAAACGTTTGTTGTTGAAATAATGGTGCATTGAAAAGTAACTCGTAATAGCGAAGAAAGCTTTCAATACTGGACATGGGTTACTTTTAAGTTCACGTAAAACAAATCATCCTTATGTCTATTCATCCTGGACCATGAGCCAGCACGAGGGATTGAAGACACAGGGTGGGTGGAAAGCAGCATGGAAGAGCATCCCAAATTGACGACTACACACACGTACCACGATCTGGGCTACCCAGACGAACTTGGAGCAAATTGAACCGTTTGAAAATAGTCATTCGTGAATTAAAGCAATACTGCACAAATAGGAAATAACAGACTCCTCAATCTGTGACTGTAGATTTTCACAACAGACTGTTATTCACCTCATTGAGGAATGCCCCAGGAGTCATTTTGAAGGTAGCTGCAATGACCTGTTGGATACGTAGTCAAGATCAGTAGAGCGGATCAAGTTGCTGAACATCAAACTTCAGGCTGCCTAAAGATACATGTAACACACACTCTTCCACTCACCATAGGTATTAGTACAACAACAACAACAACAACAAAAACAACAACACAAACAAGATTAATGAAAGGCTATAAAGGACGCAGAAACAATAAATTTCTGTGTCTTTCAATGATCCACAATTCGTAAAACCTATGTTCATGAATTGCCTTTTGCATTTTCATTCACAGGTAGTAATACAGCACATTTTCTTCGGAGAACTATGGTTTGCAGTTTTCGATTACACTTTATTATTAGCAGCTATCTTCCTAGGTATTTGGAAACTACTAATACAGGTACAACGTATTTCAAGTGGCTAATAGCCACTTCAGCTCATTATCAGGACGTATTGAAACGCTCGGCGTCATTACGAGTGACGTCCATCATGCCATGAGGAGGTAAGTCCATACAGAAAGCTTAATAAACGATAATAAAACCACTTCGTACTTTCTCGTCAGATGGCCATAATAAATATCTGTTTTAATTGGTTCAGTCTAATGATACAGACACCGAGCTCGATACCTGCAGTCGCTTAAGTGCGGCCAGTATTCAGTATTCGGGAGATAGTGGGTTCGAACTCCACTGTCGGGAGCCCTGAAGATGGTTTTCTGTGGTTTCCCATTTCCCACCAGGCAAATGTTGGGACTGTACCTTAATTAAGGCCACGGCCGTTTCCTTCCCACTCCTAGCCCTTTCCTGTTCCATCTTAGCCATAAGACCTATCTGTGTCGGTGCGACGTAAAGCTTCTTGCAAAAAAAAATATGATACAGACAAACGACTGATTTTAAAGAAAAATTAGAGTCGCGTGTTAATTATACCTCTTTCCTTCTTATGTCCATTCAACTAGATAAATTAACAGACTTGACCGATTTAACAACGTTATCACAGTATTTCCCATGTAAGAGGAAGATTCTTTATTTTCCCATTCCTTTGAAATTTCCCTTTCTGGGAAACATACTTGAAATGCAATTATATGTTTGACCTTAAATGAAATGTTAATGAATGAAACCGACGATGCAAAATAAATTTCGTTCAGTATCCAAAATCAAAGTTGCACCGTCGATTTTCACAATCTCTCACATTGTTCTAGATAGTTTTTTGTTGTCGACGCAACAGAACATGTTCAGAACATTTCTGCGTTGAAAACAGAGAGGTAGATATTTTTAAAGGCTTCCACTCCGTAGCCTGATGTGGTGTTGTGCACCGCTTAGCGGGTGATGCGCTTTCTCGGGCCAGGAGGTGCGTAGCGGTGATTTCGCGGTGCGAAGAAGGGCGGGAGGGGAGCGGCCGTGAACGATAATACGAACTGTGGCGGCAGTAGAATGGGAAACCACGCAAAAACATTCTCAGGACAGCCGAAAGTGGGACCAGACCACCGCCTCCATAATGCAGAACTGTTCTGTCGAAGCCACTCTTCGCGGTGGGTAGGAATATTTTTTTCTATTACATTGCATTTTTAAGCTTTCATTCGGCACCCTGAAGGCGTACGGCAGACTTCATAGAGGTGGGCGCCCTCTCTCATTCTAGGTTATATGTAGTGGTGATTTGGAATGAAGTGAAAGTGAGAGGGATTGTCCCGGCATTTGCCTTAATAGGGAGAATGGGACTCTACGGAAACCATTCTCAGGACAGCCAACGGTGGGACCAGCCCACGTCCTCCCGAACAGGGAGCTGTTCAGCAGAAGCCAATCTGCCCGGTGGGAGCAGTTCAACTTCGTTATCTTCTCCGAATATTAAGAAATGTAACACAATACATTTTTTATTGATAAAGCAAGAAATGAACACTGCCTATACCATCTCGGGTAAGAGACCTACACTGACTGACAGAGCAAATGCAACACCAAGGAGGAGTGGTTCGAAAGGGATGAAAGTTGGGGAAAAAACAGAGACGGCACGGACGAATAATTGATGTTTATTTCAAACCGATATGCAGGTTACACAATGCGCACGGCATCGACTCAGTAGGATGTAGGACCACCGCGAGCGGCGATGCACGCAGAAACACGTCGAGGTACACAGTCAATAAGAGTGCGGATGGTGTCCTGAGGGATGGTTCTCCATTCTCTGTCAACCATTTGCCACAGTTGGTCGTCCGTACGAGGCTGGGGCAGAGTTTGCAAACGGCGTCCAATGAGATCCTACACGTGTTCCATTGGTGAGAGATCCGGAGAGTACGCTGGCCACGGAAGCATCTGTACACCTCGTAGAGCCTGTTGGGAGATGCGAGCAGTGTGTGGGCGGGCATTATCCTGCTGAAACAGAGCATTGGGCAGCCCCTGAAGGTACGGGAGTGCCACCGGCCGCAGCACATGCTGCACGTAGCGGTGGGCATTTAACGTGCCTTGAATACGCACTAGAGGTGACGTGGAATCATACGCAATAGCGCCCCAAACCATGATGCCGCGTTGTCTAGCGGTAGGGCGCTCCACAGTTACTGCCGGATTTGACCTTTCTCCACGCCGACGCCACACTCGTCTGCGGTGACTATCACTGACAGAACAGAAGCGTGACTCATCGGAGAACACGACGTTCCGCCATTCCCTCATCCAAGTCGCTCTAGCCCGGCACCATGCCAGGCGTGCACGTCTATGCTGTGGAGTCAATGGTAGTCTTCTGAGCGGACGCCGGGAGTGCAGGCCTCCTTCAACCAATCGACGGGAAATTGTTCTGGTCAATATTGGAACAGCCAGGGTGTCTTGCACATGCTGAAGAATGGCGGTTGACGTGGCGTGCGGGGCTGCCACCGCTTGGCGGCGGATGCGCCGATCCTCGCGTGCTGACGTCATTCGGGCTGCGCCTGGACCCCTCGCACGTGCCACATGTCCCTGCGCCAACCATCTTCGCCACAGGCGCTGCACCGTGGACACATCCCTATGGGTATCGGCTGCGATTTGACGATGCGACCAACCTGCCCTTCTCAGCCCGATCACCATACCCCTCGTAAAGTCGTCTGTCTGCTGGAAATGCCTCCGTTGACGGCGGCCTGGCATTCTTAGCTATATACGTGTCCTGTGGCACACGACAACACGTTCTACAATGACTGTCGGCTGAGAAATCACGGTACGAAGTGGGCCATTCGCCAACGCCGTGTCCCATTTATCGTTCGCTACGTGCGCAGCACAGCGGCGCATTTCACATCATGAGCATACCTCAGTGACGTCAGTCTACCCTGCAATTGGCATAAAGTTCTGACCACTCCTTCTTGGTGTTGCATTTGCTCTGTCAGTCAGTGTATATTAGGTAATATAATGGACTGTAAACTGACCTTCTATGCTCATATAGAGTCAATAAAATCCCTAAAATCCCTAAAATGCCTAGGCATTATATATAGGATCACTGAACTTAACGATATTAACGCCTTAAAATTATACTTTGTCTTCTATGTTCTCCCCATTATTGACTTTTGTTCCCCTATTCACTCCTCATTTGCTAGAACAAACATATCTCAATTAAATAGAATTTGTAACTTTTCAGTTTCATTGTTAAGGCTCGCAATCCTGTTGTTAAGAACAGAACTAAATCTAACGTCGTGAACTACCTGGGTATACTTGACCTGGGAAGCCGTTTACAGTTCTCCGATCTGTATTGTCTTCATAAAATAATCAATGGCTATACCAAATGCAATACTCTTCCAACATATTTCCCTGTACACGTTCCCCCGCCCATCACGGAACCGGCATACTCATCACGTGTCCCGTCCGCGCCTAACCTTATAGTAACGCTCAATCTTCCACCATCTCCCCATTCTTGGTAACTGACAACCCGATGTAGACATATTCATATCCTTCGCATCCTTCACACACAAAATTAAACGATTCCTTTTAATTCCCCTCCAGGTTTCCATTTCCTCCGTCCTTCCAACCCATGATCTTTCTTCTTGCCAACTCTGGAACCGACCCTTGCTAGATAACGTTGCCATTCATGTTACATTGTTATTAATTTACTGTTGATATTGTTGTTTATACCACTAATCTTATTATACTTATTTAAATTTATTATATTATTAGTGTAAAATGACCCTTCATTGGCTGTATCTAATAATTAATTAAATAAATACATTATACTGAAGTATGATACCTGTTCTCAGACAAGTGTTTAAATTTTGATATCCCCTCGCCTTTTGGCCGTCCACTTTATGTTGAGGAATTTATAAGAAATGCAAATTGTCCCCATCAATTAGGTTACTTCGCGGATTTTACAGAACCAAAACAACTTAATATGGCATGTTGAAGAAATAAGTGTCTTAATACTCACAACCAGGCAGAAAATATCATTGCAATCATACAGTCTTGAAGAAATATATACTGTAGATACCAAATGAATGCTTTAATTTCATCGGCATGCGGGACTAACATAGTTTTAAGACCATCTTGTATGTCTTAATGTCTCAATGATATTCAAGTGTGTTTCCCACGGAATCCTCTACATCTTTTATAACCTGTGGCCCTCTATTTTTCAAAATTTATCCTGCTTGTTCATATTTGGAATTAAGCTTTTCTCCCCACCGGTCACAGCCCAGTATAAGATTAGCCTCTGTTAAACTGGGCTACCGTGTAGCAGTAGAATGTGCATTTGCTCTATATAACTATTTTTCGGCCTTTTACTAAATTTATCTTTGCCATTACTGAGTAGATTTTATATTTGGTCATTTATGTAGAATGAGATTAGCTCTTGTGTTCTCAGTTGGATATACCCAATTAGCGTTTGATTGTGGTTGCTTGACTTGTTGTTCTTTAATTCAGATAGATGAGTGAATAACATACGAACAATTTTTAGCGGTATGTAATGTACCAACCTTGTTCTCTACCTTAGTGATATGGCGGTTGCGAACCAGCCTATACAGTCTGTACTCCCGTATGTATTATTTTGAATAGGAAATTTTCTGGGTTACTCTTAGAGCCTTTTAGAGAATTAAATTTTATTTCCATTGTTTATGTGTATTATCTTTAATTATACATTAATCTTGTGTGACTTCATTTTATTATATTTATTATATTTATATATTTATATATTTATATATTTATATATTTTATATTTATATATTTATATTTTATTATATTTATTCACCTGTTACTCTTTACTGAATTTATTCCCCAAAAGGAAGCCACTGAAATACAATATAAATATAATATTATAATATATTATTATTATTATTATTATTATTATTATTATTATTATTATTATTATTATTATTATTTATCGTATGATGTGCACAGATAGATTATATAAATAAGTATACAATATATACACCCTACACGTGTCCCCCGGGTGGTGCTAAGAAAGCAACGGCGAAGAGATGCGATCGAACTGTCTGAAAAGATCTCTCGGTCATAATGCACAGAGTAAGGAATAAATCGGTCCTTATCAGGACCCGGAAGCCTATAGCCGAAAAATCAGACCTTCAATTCGAATAATAATAATAATAATAATAATAATAATAATAATAATAATAATAATAATAATGCTCATCCCCTGTATATCATCGTGTGGTTAATTCTCTATAGTTTTTGAACCTAATTATTGGACTTGTAATTCGCTGTTGTTATTGGAGCTGACGAGCTCATCGTTATCCTATTTAACTGTTATTTGTTCCAAATCCTCTATCTACCAATTTAAAAAAAGAAAAGTAAGGAAAGAAATAAAATATCACAGTATAATGTTTTGACTTATGCTCTGTTCATTTCCTTTTCCTCACATTCACCCCGGCACTATCTTACGCCTCTGCACTCCACGGTATTCCCGGAACAATAATAATAAATGGAAAGAGGTGACCGTGCCATTAACAACTGTGTAAAAATGGGAAACTATATGGAAAACCTGAAGGGATCTGGACAGTAGGGGTCGAACACACAGTCTCCTGAATATAAACTCACAGCTACATTAGTCAAACCGCGTAGTCAGCTCGCTTGCTGTATTATTATTATTATTATTATTATTATTATTATTATTATTATTATTATTATTATTATTATTATTATTATTATTATTATAGTATTTCAGTTCTGAAGTCCAAACTGCTGATAACTAAAATTAGAATTTGGACGACTTGCGTAAATTAAACAAAGATGTCTAAGTTACGAAAAACTACGAAGAGTACCCACATTAAATCTAATTACTTACTACGGTTTACAAGCTATCACACTTAGGCATTATTCTTTGCCCTATGGTTTCTCTGTTTCCAATAGCCACCTAGATAATTGATTTGTAACGATGATGATGATGATGATGATGATGATGATGATGATGATGATGATGATGATGATGATGATGATGATGATGGTGATGATGATGGTGGTGGTGGTGGTGGTGGTGGTGATAATGATGATGTCGGTGACGATGGTGACTTTTGTTGCAAGGGGAGGTTACCTGCCTCTAATTGGCTTCTAAATAAATGTTTGAGTCTTTTCTTTTGCACCAGACCTGTAAGATTGAACGAACTGTGCGACTGGAAACAAGTAGTCGGGAAACACTGGATATCATTATCTCTTAAGTCAACTGAGATTGGTGGTGATGAATAACTGAGTCTGATCGATTCACCTTTACGACAGAAGATCTCCACTTTTGTAAAGGAGGAAGGTTCCTTTGAGTTCCTTTAATCTTTTGTAATTAATGAGGAGATCATATGATGCAGTGTTCATACTAACAAAAGGAAGTTCAGCTTGGGACGATTAGGTGAAAGAACATCCTTGTCCCACTTCCTACACTGATTAAAGACGCTGTCTTCCCAGGGTACAGCATCATTACCTAGCAAAAATAATTTTACTTTGTTCCCCTCCGGAGCTCTTTACGATGTAATTTCGTCAAACTCCAGCTTGTTAAAATCAATTTTGAGAGCAGTAGTAGTGATGTACACATCCAAGACAAAATCAATAGAAACCATCAAGGACAATCTCAATATGCGAAAGTTGCATGCGGTCATGTATTAAGTGTCATAGTTGAAGAATTGGGTTCAATATTTACATTACGAGCCGACCGCACGACACGGTGAGTTGTCAGTCATCATCCTCCTGTTCTCAAGATAGCGAGTTAGATTGTGGCTGAGGTTGGTAGTCATAGAGTGTGTTTAAATGCAATAACTCCGTATCATTCGCTTCATACGCATTCAAGAACTCCTGTGGAATGAAATTCCATCACCCTGCATCTCTGAAAGTCAATAGTAATTGAGGGAATGCCAAACAAATAACATTATTTATAAGTTTCTTCATGAGCCAGGGAGAATATCGTCTTCAACTATATACACTCTTCTCGTGTGGAAAATTACCATGTACTTTTTTGTGATACCCCGGTTGTGTCGTATGCTACTTATATTACTTTTAGGTTTAGGCTGGCGGGCGAGTTAGCCGTGCGGTTAGGAGCGTGCAGCTGTGAGCTCGTATCCGGGACACAGTGGATTCGATCCCCACTGTCGGCAGCCCAGAAGATGGTTTTCCGTGGTTTCCCATTTTCACACCAGGCAAATGCTGGGGTTGTACCCTTAATTAAGGCCACTGCCGCTTCCTTCCCACTCCTAGGCCTTTCCTGTCCCATCGTCGCCATAACACCTATCTGTGTCGGTGCGACGTAAAGCAAATAGCAAAAAAGTAAAATAGTTCACACTGGTGGAGGGTCCCTAGAATTTGTAAACAGATATTATCCCCGCATTGTGAATGAGTGAAACACATAGCATATCGTGAAATTGTACCTAGTTTGACTACCTCTAGCGCTGGAATATGAATCTAGGACCGCTGGGAACTGCAACTTTCTATCTGCCAATCTTATTGTTTCAGTTATGTCGGTGGATATTTCCGTAATGAAAGTTCACCGAATTCTAAAATGTACTTCTACTGCACAGAAATTAAATCACCTCACATTCCGTTGGACCTCGACCTGTCAACAATGTGATGCAATGTTGTCAATTTGAGTTAATGACAAATAATAAGGGAATAAACGTACGGCCTTAAATGACCCATACTTATAAAATAAATTGATTACTACTACTACTTGCAAGAATTCGATCATCGTAGCTCTTTGCTCGATGAAGTGTAATAGTGATGGCCGATGTAACAGTGAAGTGTAAGTTGTTCATTTACTGCAATTATTCAGAGATAACACATAGATTTAGTTACACGAATTAAAATATGATACTGCATCTGTATTTCTCTATAGTGACCTGGGATGTTCTGGGGAGAAATCCCTATGTACGACAGCCACCGGAAATACACTGACTGACAGAGCAAATGCAACACCAAGAAGGAGTGGTCAGAACTTTATGCCAATTACAGGGTAGACTGACGTCACTGAGGTATGCTCATGATGTGAAATGCGCCGCTGTGCTCCGATGAGTCACGCTTCTGTTCTGTCAGTGATAGTCACCGCAGACGAGTGTGGCGTCGGCGTGGAGAAAGGTCAAATCCGGCAGTAACTGTGGAGCGCCCTACCGCTAGACAACGCGGCATCATGGTTTGGGGCGCTATTGTGTATGATTCCACGTCACCTCTAGTGCGTATTCAAGGCACGTTAAATGCCCACCGCTACGTGCAGCATGTGCTGCGGCCGGTGGCACTCCCGTACCTTCAGGGGCTGCCCAATGCTCTGTTTCAGCAGGATAATGCCCGCCCACACACTGCTCGCATTTCCCAACAGGCTCTACGAGGTGTACAGATGCTTCCGTGGCCAGCGTACTCTCCGGATCTCTCACCAATCGAACACGTGTGGGATCTCATTGGACGCCGTTTGCAAACTCTGCCCCAGCCTCGTACGGACGACCAACTGTGGCAAATGGTTGACAGAGAATGGAGAACCATCCCTCAGGACACCATCCCAACTCTTATTGACTCTGTACCTCGACGTGTTTCTCGTGGTGGTCCTACATCCTACTGAGTCGATGCCGTGCGCATTGTGTAACCTGCATATCGGTTTGAAATAAACATCAATTATTCGTCCGTGCCGTCTCTGTTTTTCCCCAACTTTCATCCCTTTCGAACCACTCCTCTTTGGTGTTGCATTTGCTCTGTCAGTCAGTGTATATTTTCTAACCCCCTGCTGGAACATGTATTCACATACACGACCATGAAGTTAAGTATTCTCTAGAAGAACTATACTTGATATAATATTACGTATGTATGGCAATGCTTTAGGAATGCCAGATCATTCCAGTGTGATAACCGAGTGCCATTGTCACTAGCGTCTCTCCAAAGGGGCAACAATTCAATGCCCGTCCAGTACAAGTGGGACTTCTGAAATATGAGTTCGGGTTCCTGCGGTTCCGATTTCACAAAAACTGGAGAATCCGTGGTAATGACCACGATATAAACAGTACAGGCTTCATTTATGATATATTGATGACAATGTACTGGTACATCAAAAGAAAAATTCTTACCTTTGTAGTAAGTTTCAGGAGAACATATGGCAAATAAATGTAGAAGTGAATGACTTCGGTAAATATGAGTGTACCCACCGGACACTATTATTTCATCCCGGAAAGGAGATTGGATGCCCTGGACAGGAAAGGGCTACGAGTGGGAAGGAAGCGTCCGTGGCCTTAATTAATTAATTAAGGTACACACCGAGCATTTGTCTGGTGTGAAAGTGAGAAATAACGGAAAACCACTGTTAGTACCATAAATGGTGGGGTTCGAACCGACCATCTCCGTAATGAAACACCCAGTCCCTGAACCGTAGAGACTGACAATATGCAGTTAAACTCCTCAGCTCGGCAGGGAATCTACCCCGGAGCCGACTGAACCGAAGACCAGTACGCTGATCATTCAGGCATGGGGCCGGACAACACTGTAGATATAATATATATTTTAACTATAAATCGTCTTCGATTCGTTGCGAAATCAATTGCCATAAAACAGGGAACTGTTTATAACTGTGGATTCTAAACGTATTACTCTGGTGTACCGGGCTAGTTGGCCGTGCGGTTAGGGGCGCGCTACTGTGAGATAGCACCCGAGAGATAGTGGGTTCGAACCCCACTGTCGGCAGCCTTGAAAATGGTTTTGCGTGGCTTCCCATTTTCACACCAGGCAAATGCTCGGTGTGTACCTGAATTAAGGCCACGGACGCTTCCTTCCCACTCGTAGCCCTCTCCTGTCCATCGTCGCGATAAAACCTATCTGTGTCGGTGCGACGTAAAGCCAGTTGTTAAAAAGCTCAGGTCCGTAAGCCTTTGAAACATCAGTTTCTTTATATTCGGTACTGCGAATTGACAGCAACTTATCACTCGTAAGCATTAATCAATAATAATTATCTCACTGCATATTCCATTAATAGAATATTGTTCATTTATCTTTACTAGAAAGTGACTTTTCATTATCAAACTCCATTATTGTTCTCAGATAGTGAGATTGAAGTCTACAGTAGTACTTGTCTGGATTCATTTATCAGTCTTTTATACAGTGCAGTTCATCTGTCCTTAAATTTTGACACTGGTTTTAAAACTGAAGACATTGAAAAGCCAGTCCGTAAAGTGTTTGAATTTTAGGTGTGCATTTGTAATTATTTGGAGAAAACTTTATTACGGGCTCCAGTTGTGTGTAATTATTGCATATTAAGTATTTTAACTGCGCATTATAAACTCCTCTGCTTTGGAGACTGAGTGTTTGTGTTCGTCTTAATACACACACAAAACACACCACACTACCAACCACCACAAAAACGCGTAATACTGAATACGTCCCTCTTCCTAAGGTTAGCGTCAGGAAGGACATCTGGCCGTAAAAATTGGGCAGATCCACATCAGTGTCAAACCCAATAAACTGGAAATAAGGCCAGGAATAATAATAAGAAAAACGACAAGAGGGAGGTGATTATTTAATCTACAGTGTGACTGAAGTACACACTTACAGGTAATAAAATAACCATTGTTTACTTTTTAAATAATTAAATGGAATGAAACAGAGTACGGAAGTTCCGAAAATTTTTCTCAAAGTTTGGTTTGTGATGAATCTGTTCTAAAGGAAATGACAAAGATATTTGCACAATCCCTTACACTTTTGCGGAGATTTCATCGCAAACGTGGAAACGTAGTGCTGAAGACGCCTTATTTAGCCTACAGTCACTTCATACGCCTTATTGGAGTTCGGCGGCTTCGGCTACCTTCATTTCAATATATTCCAACTAGCTATTGTCCCAAACTCGCCTTTTGGCAAGCCACTCATAACATGACACATTTCTCAGAGCTTGTAGCCCGCAGGCGAGACCTAAGTACCAGATGTCTGAATATTGATTATCGTACTCTCTTGTTTTGTACTAAGATAGTTACAGTCCTCACACTCTCCCCTGCTACAAATCTTGGGTACTGAGAAATAAGCAGAAATATTAGCACTGTAAGTACATAGGTAGTCAAAGAGGACTGTATTGAGCTCACAAAATGGGACATGAAATAATAAGATTTATTTCATGATTTCGACCTACATTACCCGGGATTCGAATAGTGACCACTCGCTATAGAAGCCAGCAAGAAATAAATACGAACGTTTAAATCTACCTCGATAATTAGTTAGAACATAAACGTTTTGTAAACATTTTCATATTTCCTTCCTGACATGTGACCTTCTCTGAAAATTAATTTTGAAAATATTCCTAGGCATAGTAACACTGAACAGCTTCCACACTTACTGTCAATTCATAGCATACATATCCGACGTGATAAGCATACGTTATCTTACATATTTCTGTTTCCAAACCTCAAATTTACCATTAAAATTGTATTCGTCACACATTCTCTAGCCGAACCCACGGTGTAGGTAGCATACCTGCCTCTTACTTGAAGGCCACGCGTTCGATTCCCGGTCCGTTCCGGGATTTTTATCCGGATGTGAGGGCTGGTTCGAGGTCCACTCACCCTACGTGAGTACAACTGAGGAGCTATCTGACGTTGAGATGGCATCCACAGTCTAGTAAGTCAAGAATAAGGGCCAAGAGGATTTGTCGTGCCGACCACACGACACCTCGTAATCTGCAGACATTTTGGCTGAGCAGTGGTCTCTTGGTAGGCCATGGCCCTTCGGCGCTCTTGTGCCATGGGATATTGTTTTGGTTTGTATACATTCTCCAGCTACATTCCCAATAACTCCAATATACCAGTTTGGACCCTCCGTTCAGCTGTCTTTGAGATGCTATGTAACAAATATTTGTTCTTCGTATTACTTTAAAGAATACTTCGACACGAGTAAAACGTGCACAAACGAGTCAAAGTATTACAAGCACCTGCTTGTTACATCTGACAACCCGTAGCCCATGAAGTACAGTACGTCAGGTACCGTTAGTTAATGTAGTGGGTAGGATCTCCAAAATGGCAGGCTTAAATGAGAACTATATTGAACATACATCCTCTTCCAAATTACTAAAATTAATAGATTAATAAAACATTAGGTACATTTTGTATTTTTAAATTAGGCCTACTGTCTGAGAAAGTTAACTAATGTTTCTAAATTTGAAGTCTCATACGGCGAGTACTGTTGTCAGACCATAACAATTCCACTCTTTTGAACTACTGTAAAGGTCCTAACTCGTAGACTAACTTTTGAAACATATAAAACTGCATTTAAATTGAAAATATGAAATATCTGCATTTATATTGGAAATTATGAAAATTAATATTCATTAAATAAAATACACAATCGTCGAACCCTGTACTCACACTTACTTCTTACCTGCTTACTTACACATACGTTATTTGAAGGGCGCCAGCTACCACTCAGTGCAGCAATAATAGAATGAGAATCTTGACTATCTCTAGGGTGTGGGGTAATAACCTTACTTTTGACGACATACCATTTAAGTTCTATGAAAAGGAGATTGGCGTTCGGTTTCCCCATTATTTTTGAGGTTAAGATATTTTACTGTCATTGAAATAATATTATAAATTTATTTGATAGAACAAAATATATTCTTTAAATAATATATTAAAAAATAGTGAGTCCTGTTGCGATGAAACAGATGAGAATATGAAATTATGACATTGCAACTGAAAGAAACAAGGCATGAATTTGAATTCTTCTTGACCGGACATTTAACAATTTATACGCAATATATCCCTCACTGTTTCACTTGACTGTACCTTGAACACCTTGAGTGTAATTACGACGTATTCCTTAGATTTGCTGTTTACTGTAGATGTGTCACGCCTAACTTGGTGATGCATCCTTGTGACTGCTTCTTCTCCATATCATATGATTTCTTGGTAAATCTGTATGGTATTCGACTAAGTGACCGACGAACTTTGGCCTCACTCTCTCAATGACCAAAGACTAATGGCTCACTGAGTCTTCTCCATCTCGTTCCCACTCGTTGACTCTCGTTGACTGACCGACTTAGGGCCTCTGCTTCCAACTGAATAATGACTGTTCACTTATCCATTTTGACTTCTTCACTGTACTGCTTCCGTTGACTGACTGAGGCCACTCCATCTTCGTTCACTCTCCGACCAACTGTGGTATCTCCTTCCAATTGAATAATGACTGTTCACTTATCCATTTTGGCTTCTTCACTGTACTGCTTCCGTTTAACTAATGACTGACGCTACAAGATACACCCACCGTATATAGACGGTAGCATGGCACACCTACGTAACCTCCAGAAATAACAATGACATACTCCCACAACGCCTCAAACTGCTGCATGTAATGGTGAAATCTCCTGGGGCTCCCTAAGAAACTCAAAGGAACTGAGCTCAGTGCTAAGTGAGCACGATGACGTAGCCATGACGTGGCGATGACTTGACAAAAATGTCAGCAGTATTGCACAATATAGCAATGTCATATCCAACATCTGATATACAACAGTTCTCACTGTACATGTCTTGAGTGTTATTCTACACATATGTATATATGCATACATCTAAGTACAATCCTGCAAGCGACAAGCATTTGTACGATGTTAACTGTCCAATGTCTTGTTCTCCGCTTTGCCATACAAAACATGACAATGTAGCACTTATTCTTCCAATGCACCAATACGACACTTGGTTCACACGCAAATTCACATATGTTAGTTTTATTTTTCCAGTTTCTCACAAAAATTAATCATCTTATTTTTTCTCAACAAATCTCACGCGAAGTACTTCTTTACATATATAATAGTATAAATACCGACAATCTTCCCTTCCTGATCTTAAAGAATATACACACTTCCCGATACGGTTCACAATAGTGAAATACCCCTGATACGAAAGAATTTAGACATATATCCCGCCTCTGTCGATGTTGGGAAAGGAACTCTGAGTAGCACTCTGTCACTCAAACTGAATCAATTTTGCCCTTATTAACTTACATATCTCAATAAATCACATCCTACTTGGCAACAATAATTAAAGAATCAACACTATGGCTACAAGATGGTTCAATTATTCCGTAATCCAGCATAATGTTTATCTGTTCTTAGACTTCACTAGCACATTTAAATTGAATGGGGTACTTACCTCCCACAAATGATGAATGGTCATGTACTACAAATTCATGTTCATATACGTGTTCTTCCTGACTTACCACTAAATACATCTCGATGCTTACCTAACATCGAACACAATTACTCTTCCTGTAATTCACTCAAATTACCTCACGTCACTGCCTCATACCGACTACCCCTCGGATACAGGTCGTATGGACATCTGACACATATCACAACATTTCCTCTCACTAGGAACACCTTCACTTACCTCTCATATACCTTTAAAGAACACACGTTACCAAACACTTACCTCAGACCATCATAATTAACACGTACTTCTTTGCTAGTTTCCTCATAGAACAAACACACACTACCTAAATCAAAGTCTACTCTACCTCCATGATTTGCAACCAAGTCAGCTCCTAAAATCACTGAATACACAATCATTGATACAACAAGGCATGCTAAAACTTACAATTATATTCAATCGTGATTGGTACCGCTATCATCTTATTTACTCACTGTGACTTACCCAACAGCTGTTATAAAATAGTACCTTCTTCACATAACAATTTCCATCATCGGAGTTGCTATCTCACTATTTACATCATATTCTCAGTATTATAAGTACTTACATCACTTAACAGAACACTTCTTACGTCTACCTTACTACTACTATATAATTACTTCATTACCAATGACTATGTCACTACTTAAATATCTCACTTAACATTACTTAGGTCACAATCACGCTATACTCTTAAATCTACCTTCACTACATAACTACTTATACTACATACCTGTTCATCTACTACCTTCAGCCTGTCTACTTACCCGATTCCCTGTGAATCTGAAAAACTCTGGCTCGATAACGACACCTTGATAACATTCATATTCAAAATATCATAGTTTCTTTGATAACTCAAATCGGTACGCCTCCCATCTTCCGAATCTCTCTGGTTACTCTTCTGACCCCTATCACTCGACACAACTCTTAATCCTCTGCTGATCATGATCACTACCTCTCCTCTGATACACGGCTAACATTTTCCCCTCTCTCTCCACTATACTACTTTTACCAGACATCATGCGCTCTCTCTCTATCGCGCGCGCCCCTGCACACATTCCTCCCAAAGCCTATCAATGAACTTGTCTTTAAATTCTCCTAAATTAGACATATTATTCCAGTACACTCGAAACCACATTTTACTTTCACCAATAAAAACATTCGACAAGATTTCCAGCACGTATTCCCATTCAATAACATTATTCCTCAACTTACTTGCAAATCTTTTCTCAACTATTTTCACAAACTCTACAGGATTAAACTGTTTTCAATTTCTGCACTTTCCTGAATTACCTCAGAAGCTTCCATCGTATTCACCTGCTCCCTATCCTTGTCCGCAGAAGCAATGACCTCGTCACATGACTTGTTATTGTCTTCCCTGTCCATCTTTGGTTCACTAGTGATAGTACGCGATCTCAAATTAATTTCCCTCTTCAAATCCTTGACATATCCCCAAAATACAAATATATATCCCAAAATTACACTCCTGACATTTACCGGTAATACTTCCGTTGGCTTAAATGTGCATACTCTTCCAAAAATGAACCCATGATATGCTGTCATTCGGAACAAATTCTGAATTTATTCGAGTCCCACGTTGCGTCGACACATTGTAAACATGTTAGTGACTCGCTGACTATCTTTTGAACATATAATATTCATTTAAATTGAAAATCTGAAATATCTGCATTTATATTGGATATTATGAAACTTAATATTCATTAAATAAAATACACAATCGTCGAACCCTGTACTCACACTTACTTCTTACCTGCTTACTTACACATACGTTATTTGAAGGGAGCCAGCTACCACTCAGTGCAGCAGTAATAGAATGAGAATCTTGACTATCTCTAGGGTGTGGGGTAATAAGCTTACTTTTGACGACATACCATGTAAGTTCTGGGAAAAGGATATTGGCGTTCGGTTTCCCCATTAATTTTGAGGTTAAGATATTTTACTGTCATTGAAATAATGCTATAAATTCATTTAATAGAACAAAATATATTCTTTAAATAATATATAAAAAATAGTGAATCTTGTTGCGATAAAACAGATGAGAATATGAAATTATGACATTGCAACTGAAAGAAACAAGGCATGAATTTGAATTCTTGACCGGACATTTAACAATTTATACGAAATATATCCCTCACTGTTTCACTTGACTGTACCTTCAACACCTTGAGTGTAATTACGACGTATTCCTTAGATCTGCTGTTTACTGTAGATGTGTCACGCCTAACTTGGTGATGCATCCTTGTGACTGCTTCTTCTCCATATCATATGATTTCTTGGTAAATCTGTAAGGTATTCAACTAAGTGACCGACGAACTTTGGCCTCACTCTCTCAATGACCAAAGACTAATGGCTCACTGAGTCTTCTCCATCTCGTTCCCACTCGTTGACTCTCGTTGACTGACCGACTTAGGGCCTCTGCTTCCAACTGAATAATGACTGTTCACTTATCCATTTTGATTTCTTCACTGTACTGCTTCCGTTTAAATAATGACTCCCGTTGACTGACTGAGGCCACTCCATCTTAGTTCACTCTCCGACCAACTGTGATCTCTCCTTCCAATTGAATAATGACTGTTCACTTATCCATTTTGGCTTCTTCACTGTACTGCTTCCGTTTAACTAATGACTGACGCTACAAGGTGCATACACCCACCTTATATAGAAGTTAGCATGGCACACCTACGTAACCTCCAGAAATAACAATGACCTACACCCACAACGCCTCAAACTGTTGCATGTAATGGTGAATTCCCCTGGGGCTCCCTAAGAAACTCAAAGGAACTGAGCTCAGTGCTAAGTGAGCACGATGACGTAGCCATGACGTGGCGATGACTTGACAAAAATGTCAGCAGTATTGCACAATATAGCAATGTCATATCCAACATCTGATATATTACAATTCTCACTGTACATGTCTTGAGTGTTATTCTACACATACGTATATATGCATACATCTAAGTACAATCCTGCAAGCGACAAGCATTGCAAAATTGAATTGAATAAGAATGATAATTACAATAATAGTAATAATATCACCGATAAAATAATAATAATAATAATACGGACATAACAATAATAATAATAATAATAATAATAATAATAATAATAATAATAATAATAATAATAATACAGATAAAATAATAAAATAATAAAAATACAGCTATCATCTTGTAACGGGATTTGAACCATTACACTACTGATAAAATTGCCAATATTTTCAAAGTTCTCTTCCACTCATCGATCACTTCACCAAATATTTTATAGTTATTGTTTGTGGTAACCACTTATCATGCGATATTTCGGGCTGGGAGAAAGACTCGGCTTGAAAAGTACCCTAAATTTATTTTTTCCTGAACGTTATTCATGACTATAGAAACATAACGTTCGTTTCATAAATATTCAGATCGATAAACTAAACTGCATTGTACATTACGGAGAATTGCATATGCTGGTAAGACTCAAAACCACTCACCAAATATATCAGTTTATTTAACACTTAGAAATGCCTATAAATAAATAGGAAAATGGGCTAAATTTTTGAAAAAAAATTAGATCTAAGTATAGAAGTCCCAATTATATAGCTGTCTTCGTACATAACATTCCAGTGTTATTTTTGAAAGACATTATTCAACGTACATTTTCCTTATTATTTCAACTACATTGGAAATCGTGTGGGATCACCTTCACACAAGTACTGCGAGGTATCGTACGGAATAGAAAAAATTTAATCACTCACTTACCACTGGTTATATATCTTCGGTTTCTTGATGAAACAGTGACCGATTACCACTTCAAAACTCACGTCATTTCATTCGGTGGCACCGCGATGCATAGTTTGCGAACAGCGGTTCTACTTATCAATAATAATAATAATAATAATAATAATAATAATAATAATAATAATAATAATTATTATTATTATTATTATTATTATTATTATTATTCTTATTATTATTATTATTATTATTATTATTATTATTATTATTATTATTATATTTATTATTATTATTATTATTATTATTATTATTATTATTATTATTATTATTATTATTATTATTATTATTATTATTATTATTTATTATTATAAAGTGCTTTATTAGTAAGGTATTTTTTCCCAATTTTTTCCGGCAAAAATATGGTTTATGAGCTAAAATGCAGACTGTCAATATCATTGTTTCAAATCACTGTCTCGAGTAAAAATTACGCAATTTAACTTTAGGTTAACGTTACCGCTTTAATTAATACTAAGGATGAGTAATTCAATATTATATTACTTTTGCACTTTTTCCTGACAAAACAGAGGGATATGTACGAATGGACAGTTTGTGGAGATGGGATGGTTATTTAAAGGAAAGAGCAGTGGGCGTTCTTCAGTGACAGATTCAGAGAAGCTTTCCAACGTGCCCCCCTCAACTTCGCCACACCACAAATAACCACTAGAAATATCCCTGGCATGAAAGAGGAGAGAGCGTTACCCTCTTCGAGTCCCGCCATACCCCCATCACGGTACGGAATAAACATTTTTGTAGTTAGTTCCAAGGTATCATTAATAAATTAACTGCACGCAGCACCAGAGAACGGAAGTAAACATTGTTTGACCTCTGTTTCGAAAACGCTTAAGAATGGAGCCTTATCGCTTTTGAATGTAGCACCCCAGGACCAACGCCGGTGAGAAGCTTTTCTGCATCACACTACTGCAACGGACGGAAGATGATGGTTTTTGTGTTATTTAATTTTAATTATGAATCAATATTTGATTTAATAAAAAAAGTCAACAAACACAATATTTTAACATGTGGAACACAAAAGTTGTATTGTTAAGCTGAATACGACAATCAGACAAGTTTTAAAGCAGTACTTACCTCAGCTATAGGTCGGATGTGGGACCGACGATGATTAGATATTCCTGTATTTGCATCCGGGAGATAGTGGGTTAGAACCCGACTCTCGGCAGCACTGAAGATGGGTTTTCCTCTTTTCCCATTTTCACACCAGGCAATTAATTAAGACTATGGCCGCTTCCTTCCCGTCCCAAGCCCTTTCCTATCCCATTGTCGCCATAAGGCCTATCTGTGTCGGTGCGACATAAAGCAAATCGAAAAAACCTCCTGTCTTTCCCACCTCGTTCACCTGACATGAACCTCGATTTCTTTTTTCCTGTTTTTTTTTTTTTTGTTTCGTGAAGAATAAGCTATTTCTCTTTTATACACATGAGATTATTCCGGATACTAAATTCCGTAACAGTGACGCCTTTCAAACCACCACTGAAAGGATAGGACTACTGTATAGCTGTTCTAAAAATGGCAAGAGGTGCATACACTGATAATTTTTAATATTCGTAATAAACTATTTTCAGATTTGTTATGAAATAAAACAATATTTTTATATCATAACTGCACTATATGCTGTGATGTTTTGAAATCCGGACAATTTTTGAGTGGACCTGTTTTCTCTTACATTTCTTCGTTAATTCATGAAGGCTAGGATGCAAGAGGGAGGTATTTCCACCAAGATTTGGAGATGTATAATCCAATGTATTGAAATAATCGTTTCCATTAAGGAGAGAAGAAACACGGGAGAAAGACTGCTGACGAAGGAAATTGTGATTCCTTCTTTAGATACGCTTCACGGATACTACTTTAGTTATGAGGAAGATAACGCTCGCTACTGTAAATCTAATAGAACTCTGGAATCGTTTGAGATTACTGCTCCGTATTGGCCTTCCCGTAGGAAGACGTAATCCCCACAGAGATGTTATGTAACACTATTTGAGAAAGACTGGAAAATCATAAACTTACAGTTTGAGAAAACTAGGAAAGGGTATGACATTCATATCGTCTGATGTCAGCGCAGATGAATGCTGTAGGATGTGGATATAAAGGCAAAGAGGATTAATACACGTCAGAAAGCTTGTGGCGAGGCAAGTGACCAAAGAATATCTGAGGAACGTTCCTGGAAATCATATTTCTACATGCAAATGTAAAATTTCTGGGTAAGTATATAGAATTAAGTGAGGAAACCAGAAGATCTTAATTCTTTGATAAGTATATACGTATATACATTTCCAATATAATCTTGCGTATTGTGGTATTCAGTCTGAAGACAACTCTGAATGAATCTTACTCTTCTATACGTCTCTATTGGCAGCTAGTATTATGGCTTCTTCTGTTGACCTGCCCAATAACCAGTTTACTGTAACTACTGAATGCTAACCTCCCTTTTTCCCTTCATGTTTATGCCTAAGTCCACGAGTCTCTTCAAATGTACTCTCCTCTATAGGCTTCACATGTTCACTAAGCAGATTCCTATACCAATCGTTGTTCAACGGTACATAACGGATACCCTTCTTACATTTTCTCTCGTTTCATACCAACAATCATTCTCGCTATTTTCACGTCAACTATTTCTGGGTTGTGACTAACGTACCTGGTATCCACTCGGCTTTCATTCTCGTGTAGACATATCCATCTAACGTCGAGTGATGTGAAAATAATTCACTTCCCTCCCCTCCTACGCAATACTATCGATCACTATCGTGGGTCCATTGTATTCATTATATTTGAGGTAAAACACAGCCTTAGTATTAAGAGTAGTAAACTACTCCAATTACTTACGTTACAGTAGTTAGGTCCCATCCGTACTGACTTCATTCGTGGAAGAACTAATGTTCCTACACTGACTGACAGAGCAAATGCAACACCAAGAAGGAGTGGTCAGAACTTTATGCCAATTGCAGGGTAGACTGACGTCACTGAGGTATGCTCATGATGTGAAATGCGCCGCTGTGCTGCGCACGTAGCGAACGATAAATGGGACACGGCGTTGGCGAATGGCCCACTTCGTACCGTGATTTCTCAGCCGACAGTCATTGTAGAACGTGTTGTCGTGTGCCACAGGACACGTGTATAGCTAAGAATGCCAGGCCGCCGTCAACGGAGGCATTTCCAGCAGACAGACGACTTTACGAGGGGTATGGTGATCGGGCTGAGAAGGGCAGGTTGGTCGCTTCGTCAAATCGCAGCCGATACCCATAGGGATGTGTCCACGGTGCAGCGCCTGTGGCGAAGATGGTTGGCGCAGGGACATGTGGCACGTGCGAGGGGTCCAGGCGCAGCCCGAGTGACGTCAGCACGCGAGGATCGGCGCATCCGCCGCCAAGCGGTGGCAGCCCCGCACGCCACGTCGACCACCATTCTTCAGCATGTGCAAGACACCCTGGTTGTACCAATATCGACCAGAACAATTTCCCGTCGATTGGTTGAAGGAGGCCTGCACTCCCGGCGTCCGCTCAGAAGACTACCATTGACTCCACAGCATAGACGTGCACGCCTGGCATGGAGCCGGGCTAGAGCGACTTGGATGAGGGAATGGCGGAACGTCGTGTTCTCCGATGAGTCACGCTTCTGTTCTGTCAGTGATAGTCACCGCAGACGAGACGAGTGTGGCGTCGGCGTGGAGAAAGGTCAAATCCGGCAGTAACTGTGGAGCGCCCTACCGCTAGACAACGCGGCATCATGGTTTGGGGCGCTATTGCGTATGATTCCACGTCACCTCTAGTGCGTATTCAAGGCACGTTAAATGCCCACCGCTACGTGCAGCATGTGCTGCGGCCGGTGGCACTCCCGTACCTTCAGGTTCTGCCCAATGCTCTGTTTCAGCAGGATAATGCCCGCCCACACACTGCTCGCATCTCCCAACAGGCTCTACGAGGTGTACAGATGCTTCCGTGGCCAGCGTACTCTCCGGATCTCTCACCAATCGAACACGTGTGGGATCTCATTGGACGCCGTTTGCAAACTCTGCCCCAGCCTCGTACGGACGACCAACTGTGGCAAATGGTTGACAGAGAATGGAGAACCATCCCTCAGGACACCATCCGCACTCTTATTGACTGTGTACCTCGACGTGTTTCTGCGTGCATCGCCGCTCGCGGTGGTCCTACATCCTACTGAGTCGATGCCGTGCGCATTGTGTAACCTGCATATCGGTTTGAAATAAACATCAATTATTCGTCCGTGCCGTCTCTGTTTTTTCCCCAACTTTCATCCCTTTCGAACCACTCCTTCTTGGTGTTGCATTTGCTCTGTCAGTCAGTGTATTATACTTACAAACTACTCTCCAATAATTTATTTGTACCACACACATATTAAGCACTTCATTCCCACAACAATCATCCGATAACGCTTAATGTACTAGAATAGTTTGTGCGTTAATAGGAGATAAATTCACCGACTACACATCGCTTTATGTTAATATCTCCATTAACACAGAAAATCGTTATTCACTTTACCATTCAGTGTTTAATCTGACTCAAGTGTTTGCATTGATTCCAATCATATGTATTGAATATTCAGTTTTTGATAGAATATTTTTAACTGGAATATGAATTATTGTAAATACATTGCAGATAAGTTGCGTACAGGCGTGCTCACTGTAAAGCCTCAGTAACACGTAGCAGTAACTACACAAGTGCTGTCAATGGCCACATCAAAGTCCGTATAAACCAGATGTGTCCCGCTCACCTGTTCATTAATAACAAAGCATAACACTGTATCCTCCAGATCAGATTTGACCTCCCATAAACTGAAATTCAAATTCAGTAAAACAATTATTACTCCTTTAACAACGGATAATGAAATGAAATGTCGTATGGCTTTTAGTGCCGGGTTCGGCTCGCCAGGTGCAGGTCTTTCTATTTGACGTCCCTAGGCGACCTCCGCGTCATGATGAGGATGAAATGATGATGAAGACAACACATAGACTCAGCCCCCGTGCCATTGGAATTAACAAATTAAGGTTAAAATCCCCGACTAGGCCAGGAATCGAACCCGGGACCCTCTGAACCGCAGTCCAGTACGCTGACCGTTCAGCCGAGTCGGACAGAGAATAATGATAGCAGTGAATTATGTTTTTAGTACTTAGTAGAACTAGCATTAAACTGGTATACTATTCTTGTTGTCTGTTTATAGGAATAAGAGAAAAACGTCTGCATCGTCGCAGTCAACAATAACTGAGACTGTCTTATAAATTACGCTCCATTTTAATTCTCAAAACTGCCTGTTTTGAGTTATATATAATAATTAAAAGTGCATGCTTTTGCCAGTTGCTTTACGACGCACCGACACAGATAGGTCTTAGGGCGACTATGGGATAGGGAAGGCCTAGGAGTGGGAAGGAAGCGGCCGTGGCCTTAATTAAAGTACAGCCCCAGCATTTGCCTGGTGTGAAAATGGGAAAACACAGAAAAAACATCTTCAAGGATGTCGATAGTGGAATTCGAACCCACTATCTCCCGGATGCAAGCTCACAGCAGTGCGACTCTAACCGCGCGGCCAACTCGCCCGGTCAAAAGTACTTGTAAGAACCAATAAAGTGGTATACATACAGTAACTCAGAACAGGTTGTTTTTTGAGTTATGACGTTCTTGTGTTAATTGAGCGATATATGATGAATCAAAACTCAGCGACAAAACTTTAGAAATGTATCCCTCACATAGAGGTAACATGTGTCAGGACGGGCATAATAACGAAATTGTCCGAGCTTTCAGTACGTTACAGCAGTTCGACACTCTACACTGTTGAACTGTTACGCTGAATATGTGTGTAATGCCAGCTGGAACATCCTGTACATATATCAAATGAAATGATCTAAGCGACCTCCTCATGACTGAATACATGCCTCCAATAGTCTTCGCACTGAATGCCGATTGCAGTCAAAATGCCTGGTGTAGCGAGCACTGCCTGTCAGGAAGCCACAAGACATGCACGGGGAGTTGGTTCATCATCATCAACATCAGTCGAGTACACGACAGGCGTTACGTATCCCCAAAGATAAACTTCCAGGGGATTTAAGTCAGAAGAACGTGGTGCCCAAGAAAAGGTTGGATATCTCTGGAATTATGCATTTCCGGACCCATGTTGTCATACCATTTTTTCATTCTCTGAATGTAAGGAATACTTTCCCCAAGATTTATCGTCGAGTTTTGATACGCCCTGTATATGTACTCTATAATCGCACTGTTTAACCCAAACACATTCCACAAACTGAGTCATTGTAAGTCTTCTGTTATTTAAGGAAAAATCCAGTATGGGCCCTCATTTGTACTAAATAAGGAAAAATGTACGCTCAGAAATAATGAAGCAAAAACACTGAAAGTTGGTTGTAGTTAGTCCTGTCGATTATTTAATTTATTGACGATATTTTACGTTGTATTCACAAATATTGGATTTCGTTTGGAACATCAGGCTGCCAGAATGGATTGTGTCAGTGTGTGTGATGCCCGCTGTCAGTGATCTACTGAGTACTGAAGGTGCGATGGTACGACCAGAAAATACCACAACCACATGTACTTTTTTATTGAGTCACGTACATGGCTGTGAAACCCAAGAGAAGTCAGTGGTAGAACTGCGAACGTACAGAATGAAGGTGGGCAAGTACAGTATAGCTCATAAGCAATTTGACACAGCGTGATCGACCTCTAAACGATGGCATTACAAACACAGACGACCTAACTATAATGTGTAACGGTGGAAGGGGGTCGCAGCAGCAGAGTCAACAAGTCTAGGTGCAGTAAAGGCGTGCTCGTTCACCTGGAAGGACGTGGGTTTGATACCCAGCCAGGAAGTCGAACAATTTAAGCAGCGAGATTTCCACTCCCGGAGATGCATGTGGTCCTGAGGGTCACTCATGCTACAACAGAAATTAGTACCAGGTAAATTCCTGAGGAAAAGGCGGTCGGGCGTAGAGCTGATCACTCTACCACACTGTGTGCCGAGGTTACTTTCCACCCTTCCAAGAGCCTTCATGGCCTGTACGGAAGTGACCCTGCTTTGAGGGAGTTCAATATTTTATAAACTCGAAGAATTATCAAGGATCAGCTGCTAGTTTAGTTTCAAACCTGCTTATAATGTATGTGATTTCGAAACTAATGGTTATTATACTCCTCGATAGACTCGCGTAAGTAAAATAGCCGTGGGAAGCATTTCGACCAGAGCTCGTAACTATCCAACGGCTTGGGAACTGCTTCCCGAAAATGATCAAATGTGTAGACATTCAAAGTTTGTGTTCTCCAATATTTTATTTAAAAGACAGTACCATAGTTCATGAGGAACTCCTTGATATTAATTTTGTTGTATCTCAGTACGCCTGGTCCGAATTTCAATGTTCATTTGAATGAAATATACACATCACTTAGGTGTGTGTATCTAACTTGATGAAGGCGAAGGTTTTTTTTCCAAAGGGTTTCATTTGGACACTGATGGATTCATCTATAATTATTCTCTTTGCTGATGATACAGAGAGTAAAAAATGTCCACGCCGATAGAGTCGTGAACATTTCCACTTCAAGAAAATACAAATAGTTGACATTCTTTTATACTGATGGAATCACCAGAACTTCCGTTTGCAGTTGTTCAAATCCTCGGTCCCCTTGATCTCCTTTATTTTCATTTTGTATTCTGACATGCATCATTTATTAAGATTCGACATTTCTGAATCCCCGGATGCCTTTATTAAACGTAATAATAAACAAAGTAAGCATAATAAATATCCCAAATTAAACACCGAGTACGGACAAACTCATCGTGTATTATATAGCACTGTCAGCATTTTGCTCGACCTATTGGGAAAGGCTGCAACTCTTTAGGCTTGGGAGAGGTATGGTTCAACACAAAGTGCTCGTTGTAGTGTGGCAAATCTTGAATACATTGTATTTTATTTTTTCTAGTCATTTAAGATCGCATTTATACATTGAAGGCATGCGAAGCAATGATGGGAAAGGACTAGTATATTTTCTACACATTCGAGATATAGCTCTTGCACAGGCAACCACTGTATGCAAGGTGATGGATACGTGAATATGATATTTCGTTGCGGAGAAACAAGAAGTAATGAACGAAAAGCACGACCCCTAATGAAGACGAAGACTACTAGCTTCGGATACGTTTCGAAGAGTTAAAAGATGGCTGCGTGAAACGATGTCCGTTGAGAGGGACCCATTCAGGATGGGCTAGTGATAACGAAGAGCTGTGCGTAATGCAATTGAGAACAACCCGCACTCCTGTTCATGAGCCACGGCACACAATCTAAACATCAGCCAGAGTCTGTACTCCGCATACTGCATTCTCGTTGGCTGAACGGTCAGCGTACTAGCCTTTGGTTCAGAGGGTCCCGGGTTCGGTTCCCGGCCGGGTCGGGGATTTTTTGTTTTGCTATGGACTGTACGTCGCACCAACACAGATAGGTCTTATGGCGACGATGGGATAGGAAAGGCTCAGGAGTTGGAAAGAAGCGGCCGTGGCCTTAATTAAGGTACAGCCCCAGCATTTGCCTGGTGTGAAAATGGGAAACCACGGAAAACCATTTTCAGGGCTGCCAATAGTGTGATTCGAACCTACTATCTCCCGGATGCAAGCTCACAGCCGCGCGCCTCTACGCGCACGGCCAACTCGCCCGGTGGTCGGGGATTTTAACCTCAATTGGTTACTTCCTACGGCACGGGGGCTGGATATATGTGTTGTCTTCATCATCATTTCATCCCAATCACGACACGCAGGTCGCCTACGGGAGTCAAATAGAAAGACCTGCACCTGGCGAGCCGAACCCGTCCTGGGATATCCCGGTACTAAAAGCCATACGACATTTTATTGCAATAAATTGTGTATGTGGACTATATTATGTGGTTATAATTATTATTGGTCTTCATTATTGCTGCTCATATAGTATTGAAATACATGCGTTAAAATTGCTGCTAGTACTGAGTTTGAACCTCCGAACACACGGCACAACACTGGCTGTAAACGACTGTGGCTGCATAGAAGTCAGTTGCAGCGGTTCTTATACCGTAACATTTTAGTGCAACATCAAAGGTTTAGGGAACATTTGATATGTAGGGGCCTACATGGGGCTTGCCTTTTTCACTAGACGTTCCATATTTCTGTACTAAAATTTTGGTAAATAAATAATACTAATACTAACGCAGTCTATGATCAACATGGAGTGTTCCATTTACACGCCCAACATGGTTCCGTACGTTCATTCATTATTACCTCCTTATTGACCGAGCGAGTTGGCCATGTGGTTATGGGCCAGCAGCTGTGAGTTTTCATCCGGGAGATAGTGGGTTCAAATCCCACTGTCGGTAGTCCTGGTAGTCCTGGTTTCCCATTTTCACACCAGGCAAATGCTATGGCTGTACCTTAATTAAGGCCATGACTGCGTCTTTCCCACTCGTACGCCTTTCCTATTCTATCGTTGATGTAAGACATATCTGTGTCGGTGCGACGTAAAACCAATTGTAAAAAAACTTATTGCTAGTTTGTCAGCAAAAATTACATGTATTTCAAGCCATTCACCTCTAAAATAACGTGTTATCTAACAGCAGGGTAGATTTTGTCATATTTGATTATAAACACCGAGTTGCATAAATCCGAAGAAATATGAATGGCTAATTCACCATTTCTCACTTCTGCGAATCTTTAAACTCTGCCTTCAATATCTTGGGAACTATTACTTCAGTCAACTTCATGTACTTTTAGTATTCATTGTTAACTTCCTGCCTTAAATGATAGGCATATACAATAACGGGAGAACGTATTTCCCATATTTAACTTCAAGCTATTCTGAAGTCACACAATAGATACCCAACTACACAGGGAGGCATAAATTACAACAGAGATATACACCGTTTAGACGTGAAATCAATGTTACATATTGAAAACGACACTCGCTTGAGTGCTCAACTCGAAATGAGATACCTGAGGAATTGATAATAATAATAATAATAATAATAATAATAATAATAATAATAATAATAATAATAATAATAATAATAATAATAATAATGTCCGCCTCTATGGTGTAGTGGTTAGTGTGATTAGCTGAAATACCCGGAGTGCCGGGTTCGATTCCCAGCTCTGCCCCGAAATTTAGAAAGTGATACGAGGGCTGAAACGGGGTCTACTCAGCCTCGGGAGGTCAACTGAGTGGAGGGGGGGTCGATTCCCACCTTACCCATCCTCGAAGTGGTTTTCCATGGTTTCCCACTTCTCATCAATACAAATGCCAGGGTGGTACCTAACTTAAGACCATGGCCACTTCTTGCCCTCTTCCTTGTCTATCTCTTTCGATCTTCCCATCCCCTACAAGGCCCTTGTTCAGCATAGCAGGTGAGCCGGCGAGGTCCTCCTCCCCAGCTGTAACCCCCGACCCAATGTCTCACGCTCCAGGACACTGCACTTGAGACGGTAGAGGTGGAATCCCTTGCTGAGTCCGAGGGAAAGACAAACCCTGGACGATAAGCAGATTAAGAAGAATGAAATAATAATAATAATAATAATAATAATAATAATAATAATAATAATAATAATGGTTTTACGTCCCACCAACTTCATTTACGGTTTTCGGAGATGCCGAAGTGCCGGAATGTAGTCCCGGTGGAGTTATATTACGCGCTAGTAAATCTACTAACAAGAGGCTAACGTATTTGAGCACCTTCAAAATGAACTGGAAAGGAAGTTTAGTTTATGAATAATTTACCGTATGAGAAAAATATAGAGTTTGACAATGGCCAGCGTCGTAAATACTATGTTCATTGCGTTTATTAGTTGTATTTTAGCTGGTTATAAATGTATATCGCCAAATTGACAACGAGATAGGTAACAAATAAAAAACACATGACAAATTCATAGTGGTCATTATGTAAATAATGTTATTGGTTTTACATTCCACTAACTACTCTTTCAACGTTCTCTAGACGCCAAGGTGCCGGACTTTTTGCACCACGGGAGTTATTTTACGTGCTAGTAAATCTATAGACATGAGGTTGGCGTATTTGGGTACCTTTAAATACCACCGGACTGACCTGGGATCGAACTCGCCAACTTGAGCTCAGAAGGCCAGCGCTCTACCACCTGAGCTACTCAGCCCAGAAAGTGGTGGTTATGAAAATAACAAACACGTTATAACGGCGAACATTTGAATGAAAACATTTATCCCTTTATGTAAGCAATATCATTTAAAGTGGACACCAATATCATTGCATGCATGTTAATTTAACTTCAAAAATTGTTTGCTATTGAAAAAATGTACACAATGCTTTCAATGAATCATTTGCAGACTCCGACCTCGGAAATGGAAACAAACATTTATGTCGGGTATGCTTTCAAATATAGAATGTTTCGAAAATATATTATTACTATTACTATTATTACTCCCACAAAGATAGGAGAGGAGACGAAAAGGCAGAGCCTAGTCGTTGGACATTTGACAACACAAAATATTTAATTTTTGAATGTATTCACAAAATTATTTATTTTTACACATATGTGCGGTTCACTATATTATTGAGATAATTATTGAATTTTAAATCATACTTTTATTTGAAAATGGAAGAAAACCTGAATACAGTAATATTTTTACTTTCGGCAGTTCAATAAATGTGCTATCAATTCATGGAGCCTCGAACCATTACGATAAAAGTTAATAAAGATTTGCAACTGAGAGTAATTGCGCAAGCTGTGGGTCTGATGGTCTCGTAAAGATTAAAATTTCTCGGAAGCAACAGTGTTTATTATATCACAATTATTACTTTGTTGAGATTGAGTGCTCATAAGAAGACCTGAACTAAATTAATCTCAACAGCCATTCAATTGAAAGACTTCGGTTTTACCACTAACACCATTTAAAACGTATTGACTTTAGCTTATCCTAGGAAAGAAGTAGTACGTGCTTCAGTGAAACTCTTCATTTTCTCAGTTCATTTAAAATAACCTGATATGTTTATACCAACGCTATGAAGGGTCTATTTTGTATAGACTTGCGTATATAGATATATTCCATCATTCAATAACCAATCCTCGTTATTTCATTATTCACAGTGATAACACCGACAGTCCACTGCACATGCACAATCTAGTTCTAATATATATGACTCTCTGGCTCCTCGCCGATTGAGATTTTGTTGTACGTGATACTGACTAAGAAACAGTAGGCTATTACATTACTGTACAGCCCAGATTACATTCAAATCACAAATTACATTTTCACTATGATGTATGGGTGTTTTCAGGGTCTGTATTCACGTCGGGAGATTTCATTTCACTACGACTATGAATGCTTAAGCTGTGACGCCGTTAAATAAAACTTCATATAAGTTCCCTTTTCCTTTTCTGTTAAACTTCTCAAGTTAAAGGACGATGCCTTTAATACTGTGAGTGTCTATTAGACAGTATGTATATTAATTATTGGCAGACCAGCATTTCTGAAAATTAAATTGGCCTGATGAAGCTACTGAGATAATGAGAGAATTGTTGCCTTGGAAGCTAGTTTAATAATGTGATCGGAAAGCGAACATCAGCTAAGACGTGCAGGAACACGTGATGCATTCGTCTTCGCTCCCGGAGACAAGAAGGTGATCACGTGGTCACCAGTTTGTGACATCGTATAGAGTTCAAAGAGCTCTTATGAATTATGAATAGAGTCCGGATTTTTAGGTACTGATAGGTTAGAATGCAAACTTCCTTAAGCCAGTAACAAGTATACCCTACACTGTACAACGGTTATGCTATGAGATTTGCATAGAAGTTAGGAGTACAGCCTATAGAAATCCTTGAATTTATGCTACTCTTCCGACATTATGGTACAACGGGTTGCATTGCACTTCCTACAAACCAAATTACTTTGCATTCTAACCTATTACCACCTACAAATCCGAGGTATAATTATGACAAATGTGTGAGCTGGAAATTCGTTTTTGCTTCAAATTACTCCAGCCATTGATATTTCCATTTCTTGGATTTAAACATCGTAAACGAAATTGAAGGTGAAAAAAGTTGGTTGGCATGCCGTATTTATCGAGAACGATAATGCAGGAGACGGCTCCCAGATCGATCAACGTCTGAGAAAAAAAAGATTCTTTGCATACTCTGTGAGAATTCAACAGCTGCAGGTGACAGTGAACCACCGATCCAAGGCTCGGATCGCATTACTCGTCCAATTGCATCGACAATTACACCTTCCATAGGCGTGTACGGCGAAGTTAGGCAGAAGAAGGACTATGCCAATTTCATTCACAGTGCTTGCATGAGTTTTCACTCCATAATTACACCACAAATCTGTTCTTAACATGAAGAAGATCCGAACTTCACCAGAAAGACAGCAATCCCAGACGAAGCTCACTCATCATTAGAAAATGCAAATGATAGGGTAAGCAGGGTCAGTACATTTTCAACAAGATTGTGCTGGCTACCGAGACGTCTCACAGCAAACAGTTGCTATAACTTCCTTCATACTGCATTGTGCTCAGTCCATCTCCAGCAACAACAGCCATCATGTGGGTAATAGAAGGTGGCCGTCCATCGTCCCTCAGCCGACAAGGAACAAATGTCCCTATAGTGAAAAAAATTATTTTCATTTTTTATAAAATAAAATTACGTCGCACCGACACAGATAAGTCTTATGGCGACGATTGTATACGAAAGGCCTAGGAGTGGGAAGGAAGCAGCCATGGACTTAATTGAGGTACAGCCCCAGTATTTGACTGATGTGAAAATGGGAAACAACGGAGCACCATCCTCAGGGTTGCTGACAGTGGTGCTCGAACCCACTATCTCCCGGATGCGAGCTCACAGCCGCGCGCCCCTAACCACACGGCCAATTCGCCCGGTGATTTTCATTTTAGCACCTGATGGAAAATATGAGATTCCCCCATGGCGCAAAGGCCCTGGAGGGCCATGGCCTACCAAGTGACCGCTGCTCAGCCCGAAGGCCTGCAGATTACGAGATGTCGTGTGGTCAGCACGACGAACCCTCTCGGCCGTTATTCTTGACTTTCTAGACCGGAGCCGCCATCTCACCGTCAGAAAGCTCCTCAGTTATAATCACGTAGGCTGATTGGACCTCGAACCAGGCCTCAGATCCAGGGGAAAAATCCCTGACCTTGCCTGGATTCGAACCCGGAGCCTCCGGGTAAGAGGCAGGCACACTACCCCTACACCGCGGGGCCGGCAAAAAATGAGATACAGTTCGTTGAAATACGTTATGCATTACACTGAATTGTGTTTTCCACAAGTTTTGAAAATTCCCTTTGTGGATCAACGGTTTAAGTGTTGACCTACGGCTGCCAAGTTCGTTAGTTCATATTGAGCAGAAGAGTTTGGATTTTCTAAGAGAGCAAAAGTCCACTCACCATATCGTACGATGTCGGCTTGTAAAAGATATACGGTAATATATTTGGTGTTTACCCGCAGAATATTATAATTATAATAATAATTTCGTGTGGCTATTTCTAGCCTGGTGCAGACCCTCCGACGAGGGTGGGTGGCATCTGCCTTGTATAGGAAACTGCGTGTTACTGTGGTGGATTGTAGTGTTGGGCGTAGTGTATTGGTTGCACAGATGGGGACAGCACAAACATCTAGTCTCCGAGCCAAGGGAATTAACCATTTAAGTTTAAAATCTCCTACGCGGCCGGTATTAGAACCCGGGGCCCTTCTGAACTGAAGGCAACATCCCTGACCATTCAACCAAGGAGCCGGACAGAAAATAATTCAAACGCATTAATATCTGCCCCATACGGTTCTAGTTTCACTGGAACGTCGAAACCTAAGCGCAGACAGTCGAAACAGCGTTAAATCAAAATACCTGCACATGGTAACTGATGTATTATTATTATTATTATTACTATTTTTATTATTATTATTATTATTATTATTATTATTATTATTATTATTATTATTATTATTATTATTAGCATCGTAATACCAATTCAGAATTTAGTGATTTCATTCATTTTTTGTTTCTATTGGTTTTACGTCGCACCGGCTAAGACAGGTTTTATGGCGATGGTGGAATTGGGTAGGGTTAGGACTGGGAAGGAGGTGACTGTGGCCTTAATTAAGGTACAGCCCCAGCATTTGGCGGGTGTGAAAATGGGAACCCATGGAAAACTATCTACATGGCTACCGACAGTAAGGTTCGAATCCACAATCTCCACAACGTGACCCAAACCACGAAGCCAACTCACTCAGTTTATAGTCGTGTAATGTGTTCTACGCGAATCGATAAAAACCTCGAACCAAATCAAAATTCTGAATCAGGTATTTAATAAAAATGCTCAGTCAATAACAAAATCTAATCTGACAAACACAGGTCCTAGCTTTAGGGTCACCGATTTCGTTCAAACATTGGAAAGTTGATCTGCCTCAAAAACAAACAGGTATGTGTCGTGACATTGCCCGTGTACAGTATAAGTAAATAATAATAATAATAATAATAATAATAATAATAATAATAATAATAATAATAATAATAATAAGAATAAGAATAAGAATAATAATAAATATTCTAATTACCACAGGTTTCTCGTTTTTTCTTGTTCTTTTAATAACGGATATATGGCCCAACCGTAGGTATCTGGCCTCAATCTGCCCTACATGTATTTCATGATCTTTCAGCTTCTTATGTACATATTTCTATTTACTAATAATAACTTAGTTAGATTACTAGGCTTAGTCCACTCTTTTTTATAATTCCGTTGATTCTATAACTATTCTCTTCCTGACATAACCCATGACTTTCATTACCAATGACAAATTTCCTTGCAATATTTCAGCAAGTGGAATTTTCCCTATTATTTCCACATAGTAGACATATTGCTGAATCCTTTTCTCTGATCCATCCCTTATTTTTATAAGTTTCCATCATCATCCACCAAATTAGACCTCGTATATCTCTTCTATTTACATTTACATTGTTATGTTCATACCCTGTCTTACCCTGTAGAATTCTGAGAATGTCCTTCTCCTCCTACATTCAGACACTAATAACTGTCTTTGAATATCTTTAAGTCGTCTTTCAGCGATAATGGAGGCAGGTAAAGGCACAAGCAATATGAAATGCATTACTCAAACTATTCAGCTCGATCTCTCTGTGTAGACTGGCGGACGTAAGATGGCTTAGCAGGCTTCATTTGTTCACGTCACCCATCTTAACACACAAGAGTACCGTTGCGAATACTATGAGGAAAATATTCAGACTTGCAATAATTTATAATTAAATTATAGCTTAAGTTGTCGTCATCTATTCTCATTATTTATCTTGTACTGGTGTTGAAGACCATGACCGAAAAATTTCAAATTTTTTACTGTACAGAAAGGAACGAACTTCTGCATGTGATCTTCATGTTTCTAATACCACTGAAATGAAATGGCGTATGGCCTTTAGTGCCGGGAGTGTCCGAGGACATGTTCGGCTCTCCTGATGCAGGTCTTTTTATTTGACTCCCGTAGGCAACCTGCGCGTCAGGATGAGGATGAAATGATGAAGACAACACTTACACCCAGCCCCCATAACAGCGAAATTAACCAATGATGGTTAAAATTCCCGACCCTGCCTGTAATCGAACCCGGGACCCCTGTGACCAAACGCCAGCACGCTAACCACTTAGCCACGTAGCCGAACTCTAATACCACTATAGCTCTGTGAATAACAAGATTATCGGTCCTGTAAATTATGCAGTTCTCGCGAGTTTCCCAGAGTGGGTACCGTACGTTTACATCCTTTTGTTGTTGCTAACACTCTTGACTAAAACTGGGGATTCGTAATAATTTCCATCATCAGCCCTGTGTGTATGTATGTGTGTCGAAGACGTGTGACAAAATATGCGATAATGAGATCTGTCATCTTCTTCTTCTTTATCTGTTTACCCTCCAGGGTCGGTTTTTCCCTCGGACTGAATGAGGGATCCCACCTCTACCGCTTAAAGGGCAATGTCCTGGAGCGTGAGATATTGGGTCGGGGATACAACTGGGTAGGATGACCAGTACCTCACCCAGGTGGCCTCACCTGCTATGCTAAACAAGGGCCTTGCTGGGGAGGGGACGATTGGAAGGGATAAACAAGGAAGAGGGAAGGAAGCGGCCGTGGCCTTAAGTTAAGTACCATCCCGGCATTTGCCTGGAGGAGAAGTGGGAAACCACGCAAAACCACTTCCAGGATGGCTGAGGTGGGAATCGAACCCACCTCTAATCAGTCGTCCTCCCGAGGCTGAGTGGACCCCGTTCCAGCCCTCGTACCACTTTTCAAATTTCGTGGCAGAGCCGGGAATCGAACCCGCGCCCCGGGGATTGCAGCTAATCACACTAACCACTACACCACAGAGGCGGACGATCTGTTATACTGTAACAATCTATAGTTGCCTAAATCAAGTTCTCAGATACGTGCTCCATGACTTGGAGAGTGGTTCCTACCTCTTAGGAATTTTCCCTAAGTGAATGTGGAAAAACAAGGGTGAATTATACTATTATTGTCGGAATTCAAACGTCCGCTCACTCAACTACAAACTGGGGCCTAGAATAGAAAATTAAAAGTACAGAATTCTGGGAAATCTGGCATAATGGGCTCCCAGTGTCGACGATGTCAAGTTTGAAGAAAATAAGTTTACGGAACATAAACTAATGTCCAAGGTTACGGAGGGCAACGCTGACTGCAATTTACTATTTTTATTTTCAGAGTTAGTTTCCTGCATTTGCCTGGTGTGAAAATGGGAGACCACGGAAAACCATTTTCAGGGCTGCCGACAGTGGAATTCGAACCCACTATCTCCCGGATGCGAGCTTACAGCTGTGTGCTCCTAACCACACAGCCAACTCGCCTGCTACAGTGGGGTTCGAACCCACTATCTCCCGGATGCAAGCTCACAGCTGAGCGACCCTAACCCCACGGCCAACTCGCCCGGTATGAGACGTTATTAATGTCTGCTTTAATAATGACTTACACCACCGTCATTCTCATGGTGTCAATTACGTTTGAATTCTACTTCTGGTATTATTTCACGATACGTATTTCATTCGCTTCGCTGCCAGTATCCACATTTGTCTTCTTTCTTTTTCGTACCTGATGCGAAAAACTTTACACTAGCATCGCTATAATGTTTTGAATTATAGACACAACAGTGTTATTTAGCACGATGGGGACCTTCTATATTGCCTCTATATGGAAATTACCGTACTTTTACAATGTACTATTATACAGACAATAAGAAATATTTCCGTGAATCAACACCACAGTCATGCGTTAGTTAAACCAGCATGGCATGCTCGCTTGTTCACTGTTCCACCACCTTTAGCGCTAGCAGTCGCTTGCACGTTCCCCGTCAAGAAGGTTAGTAGCAGTTCTTGTACTTCGCTAGTGAAAACAGTTTAGAAAGGTGATGAAGCGTACGAAGAGATAATTGATATTTTTTTACTCTTTGGCTGTGTATCCGTGTATTTTTACAGCTGTGGCTTCTGTCAGATAACTTCTCTCTAGCATATGTTCTAATACTTGTCATTGTAGTGCCAGAATTTTTCGAAGTGACTCTACGCCGCAATCATACCTCCTGAATATAGGACATTCACCAGGGAGATAAGTTATTAACCATTTTGAGCTGTAATCGTCAGTGTTTTACTGTTCCTTAATTCCGCAGGCATGAGTTGGAGCAAATGTCATGTTTGAATAACCGCTGTCAGAAAGTCAATGCACCGCCTATCAACGAACGTGTCTCCAGAATGAGATGAATATAGGAATATTATCACTCCCCATTTAGTTGTTCCATTGTAAGCTCAATGGATCCTCACAATCGCTGTAATGAAGTCACTGACTGTAACCATCGCTGAATGCACAAGATGTAGAGGGCTCTGTTTGCAGGCGTGATAAAGTGTCGTGAACATCACTCTTCCTCCATACCGTGGTGAAACTATCTTGTGATCATGGATATGAGTTCCATTATTCTTTTGTGCGTTCCGTTGTACAGGTTGGGTCTCTGTTTTTCATTCCATTCCATTATCTCATTCTAACCTTTCTCTAAACATCTTCACCACAGATGTCTGGTTAACACATAATCTCAAGTGCCTTGGTATCAATCTAAATCGTAGATCCAATTAACTCCATTTATATCTACTACTGCAGAAATCAATATAACACAGGATATAAGATAAGTTCTGGGTACAAAAGTGTTGCAATGTTTGGGCTCGGAAGACTTGTGGGAAAGGAGACGAGCTGCTCGACTAACTGGTATGTTCCGAGCTGTCAGAGGAGAGATAGAATGGAATGACATTAGTAGACGAATAAGTTTGAGTAGTGCTTTTAAAAGTAGGAAAGATGACAATATGAAGATAAAGTTGGAACTGAAAAGGAGAAATTGGGGCAAATATTCGTTTATAGGACGGGAGTTAAGCATTGGAATTATTTACCAAGGCAGATGTTCAATAAATGTCCAAAATTTTTGCGATTATTTAAAAAAGGAGTAGATAAACAACAGACAGGGAATCTGCCACCTCAGCGACTGCCCTAAATGCAGATCAGTATGGATTGATTGATTGATTGATTGATTGATTGATTGATTGATTGATTGATTGATTGATTGATTGATTGATTGATTGATTGATTGATTGATTGATTGATTGATTGATTGATTGATTGATTGATTGATTGATTGATTGATTGATTGATTGATTGATTGATTGATTGATTGATTGATTGATTTATTTATTTATTTATTCCACACATTACCAAAGACTCAAGATGAACGGAGCTCAAACTTACAGGCCTATAGTGTGTCGTGATCCTATGGATTTCGGCAGGCTGAGGACTCGGGAGCACCGAGCTCGATAGCTGCAGTAGCTTAAGTGCAGCCAGTATCCAGTATTCTGGAGATAGTAGGTTCGAACCCCACTGTCGGCAGCCCTGAAAATGGTTTTCCGTGGTTTCCCATTTTCACACCAGGCAAATGCTGGGGCTGTACCTTAATTAAGGCCACGGCTGTTTCCTTCCCACTCCTAGCCCTTTCCTGTCACATCGTCGCCATAAGACCTAATTGTGTCATTGCAACGTTAAGCAACTAGCAGCAGGACTCGGGAGCGTATAGTCAGATTGGCAAATAAGTTTGAATATCACTTATATTCTAAAACCCTTGAAGTAATATACATAAATATACAAAGCACATATACAATTCTGATACCAATCAACCTTCAAATCTCTCGCAGATCTTGCTGTGAGTCTTTGAGTCCTTATATTACACACTATTCACTGGCTGAATACTTAACTACAGTAAGGAGCTGATTCCCGTACAGTTGAGGTCTTCTTTCATCTACGCTGAAGTCTCTGGAACCCATTACTTCGTCGGCCATGCGATATCTTCCCAATGAGAACGATTGCTGGTTTATTATTATTATTATTATTAATAAATTCAACACCTAATTGACTACTGGTGTGGAAAACCCCTGTGATCGTTCTCTAACTCAGTTCGAGAGCCTATTGTCCCTCTGACTTTAACTGCGTACTCGCGGCTCTCCCCAAAGTCTACCAGCACTCTTAACAGTTCTCCCTGGCCATCTAACTATCAGTTCACTGGGCGATAGGGCCTCTGGCCTACACAGTCTAAACGCCGACAGTCAAAAAGTCACCTTCAAGATCTGAGAATCAAAAGCCTTGTTGTTTACAAGTTACCAGTTTATATTTCTTTCTATCCCTTCGAGAACTCTCTACTGATTAATACACTACCACCACTGGTCACTTGTACACGTCACAGCATCACTGATCTCTGATTGGTTCCTTAATATGGCAACTCCCTATCACTTTGTAACTACATGTGATGTTCTCGAAAAGCTTGGAAGCTATCCGTATGTCTCTCACACGTGACATCGTAATTTCCAGAAGAAATACGTATTTAGGTTGCACAATATTTCATAACATTGAGTCTCCTACGCCACATAGAATGTTGTATTTCTTTCTTTGTAATATTCTGTCATTCCAGTTATTATTACTATTATTTATGAATTATGAATTACGAATTATAGACATAGACAGACTCTCCTGTAATTTCCCTTCATATATACATGTGTTTATATACTTGCTACTTTTCATATCACAGGCTTTATACCCTGGAGTTCGCGGATTCGAATGTCGTCCGAGTCCGTTCGCTCACTCTGTTATATGCGAAAGGCGTGTCGCGAACCGCCGTTCATAACAAGTCAATCTATTATCATTCTCGCTGAAATTCATTTATGTTTATCGCTGGTCGTTCCCTGACAGAAAACGGCAGCGATTGTAAAGCTTCTTTCAGGCTGACTCCGAAATAACATCCAGCTAATGATGTTTATGTCCACTGACCTGTGTTGTCTAAGACAGGATCTGAGGTTAGCAAACCAAAATCGGGTGACTTGACTGCTGACGGTGGTGACTTGTATGTTTTCAACCTTCGAATATTTCCATAATAACCTTTCAGTTAGTGGGATAATACTTTACGTGTCCGACTCGTTGGCTGAATGGTCAGCGTACTGGCCTTCGGTTCAGAGGGTCCCGGGTTCGTTTCCCGGCCGGGTCGGGGATTTTAACCTTCATTGGTTAATTCCAATGGCTCGGGGGCTGGGTGTTTGTGCTGTCTCCAACATCCCTGCAACTCACACACCACACGTGACACTCTCCTCCATCACAATAACACGCAGTTACCTTCACATGGCAGATGCCGCCCACCCTCATAGGAGGGTCTGCCTTACCAGGGCTGCACTCGGCTAGAAATAGCCACACGAAATTAATTATTAATACTTTACGTTTTTGGCAACATTTCCTATTAAGGCTATATACCGTACACAAATATCAGAACAGACATTATGTGAACACTGCAAGTATACCCGGGCAGAACTTAGTCCTTCAGTGAAACTAAAGAAACAGTCTAGTGTATAAGGGTGGTACATGAGTGCTTTATTGTATCTCACAACTATCGTTGTTTCTTTTGTTGATTTGATTATTCGGTTATAATAATAATTTCGTGTGGCTATTTCTAGCCGAGTGCAGCCCTTGTAAGGCAGACCCTCCGATGAGGGTGGGCGGCATCTGCCGTGTGTAGGTGACTGTGTGTTATTGTGGTGGAGGATAGTGTTGTGTGTGGTGTATGAGTTGCAGGGATGTTGGAGACAGCACAAACGCCCAGCCCCCGGGCCATTGGAATCAACCAATTAAGGTTAAAATCCCCGAACCTGCCGGGAATCGAACCCAGGACCCTCTGAACCGAAGGCCAGTACGCTGACCATTCAGCCAACGAGTCGGACTGATTATTCGGTGTAAATGTGCAATGAAATCCTCAGCAAAGAACAGCTTTTTGTGACTGCTTCAAAACGTCTATTTTCAGAAAAGCTTTTGGCACAAAAGAGAAGCACTATAGCTTGAAATACATAATGTTAGGAAATGAGAGTACCTATGTCTAAATGATTACAACAACGCATTTTTCATCATAACTTTTAACATTTGTGTAAAGTCACTTAAGCCTAGTATATCCCCTTAATCACAACACAATTTTATTTGAGGTTTCCAATTTTAAACTTATGGTCCTAATATGAAATGGAATTCACCTGCACTAATCTTGTATTGATGGGATAATACATCTTTAATACTTCTGGTGTTCGTTCACATGGCCACATAATATGCATTGTTCACCATTATGGCTACAGTGGCTGCCAACGAAGTCAGTAGAGCATTTCATATCGTCCACTTCTACATGAACAAGTCTGTTATTCGTGTATTTCCAATATGAGTTTCCAGCTCAAATTTAGGGAAATTAACTGAGTCCTTAGAAGATGAGCCAGTAGCCAATCAGTAGGACAGGAAAAGGCTGAATAAGTGCGTGCAAGTTTGAAACACCGTCCATGCAAATCCGTAGAGTTCGGTGCTCTCGAGAAAACTGTTCAACTAATTCTGTGCAAACAGTTGCACCATTATGAGCATCGACTTCACCTTCCAGTAGGACGATGCATCTTCGCAAATTTTATAAGTATCCTCAGACATCACCAACCAAACCGACTGATTAGCCGTGCTTGTTTTAATGACGACGACATTCAGTGCAATACTCGACGTCTGCTGCTCTTGATAAGCTTGGAGTTCATGAAGGTTAGTGTCTTGGTGCCAGCCGTACGACAAACTGTGACTGATCTGTACGCACGTATACCAATAGACGTACTATTTCAACCATCAGTCACGACATGTTGAAACGTGTATGTCTAGAAATTATGCTGAACTTATTTATGCTGGTAGGACTTCGCTATGCATACACTAAGAGCAAAAAGGAAAGCTTTTACTTTAACGTGATTGTTTTTTTTACAATATGCTTTACGTCGCACCGACACAGATAGGTCTATCCGCTATCTCCCGAATACTGGATACTGGCCGGACTTAACCGACTGCAGCTATCGAGCTCGGTAACGTGATTGTTTATACCGTTATTATAACCATGGGTTTTACAGTTTTACATGGAATTGGAACCACAGGCATGTTATTTTCATTTTCAAAATCCCAAATAAGTTCCGTTTTTCGACCATTGCTTATCACAGTACTCAACATACTAAAATCAGAAGAGTGACTCCTTGTACATCGACGGTCCTTGTGGAATTAGTTAAAGCACACAAGAGACAGGGACATTCTGCTTTTAAGAGCGGTCACTATTACTACTCTATTTTTCCTAATATACAACTAATTTATGGGAAGCTACATTCTAAAGTAAAATTGAAAATTTTTAAATCTACCAAGTTAGGTTCTGGCATACACTATGCCATACATACAGTACAACGTCTTCATCAAATGAAATGAAATACTTACCAAGGGAGATGTTCAATAAATTTCCTATTTCTTTGAAATCATTTAAGAAAAGTCCAGGAAAACAACAGATAGAGAATCTGTCACCTGAGCGACTGCCCTAAATGCCGATTAGTAGTGATTGATTTGATTGATTGATTGATTGATTGATTGATTGATTGATTGATTGATTGATTGATTGATTGATTGATTGATTGATTGATTGATTGATTGATTGATTGATTGATTGATTGATTGATTGATTGATTGATTGATTGATTGATTGATTGATTGATTGATTGATTGATTGATTGATTGATTGATTGAAATGCAATCCCTGTATTCCGAAATTTGTCCAGCAGGCGGCGATTAATATCCAAAAAAATGGCAATGAATTTCATCGTACGTCCATCATTCTTGTGAAACCATCCATTACATGCAGAAGCCAGATTTCGAATCTCAAAGGTCCAACTCGTAAACCGCATATAATGTCCTATTATAGCCTAAGACAATTCTAAGAGAATTGTGTAGAATTCTTTGTTTGAAAAACAAAAGGTAAAGCCAATGGCGATACAGCTCTTACAGGCTTTGGCCTACCAATCGACCAATGCTCAGCCTGAATACCTGCAGATGACTATGTGGCGCGTGGACAGAGGGACGAATCTTCTTGGATGTTGTTCTTGACTTTCCAGACTGGAGCCTTTATATCACCGTCAGATAGATCTTCAATTTTTCTCAATTAGGCTAAGTTGACTTCGAACCATCCCTCAGATCCATGTAAAATCCCTGACCTGGTCGTGAATCGAACCCGAGTCTTTCAGGTTAGGGTAAGGCACCCTACTGCGATTCATGCCTCTTTGTCTGAAGACTGGTAATAAGTAAAATTAGTGGACTGTTTTAATTTTCCGACAGCCTCCACAAGCTTAGTTTGTTTCATGTCAATTTTCTTTTGGTTTTCATTGGAATTACATGTATAATGAGAATTCACGTACATGTTGTTAATACAATTTACTATGATATTTAATGCCACGTGGCTTTTCCAGTTCATTTTTTGCTGTTCATAGTAACGAAGCTCATACAAGGCCAGACGTTAATGAACATGTCTAGCACTGCCAAATTCAGGAGTCACTTCGTCCATGAATTTTAAAATTCGTGCCTCTAGCGGTTTTGTTTTACTCCACGCTCTGCGCAACGTCTACGAGGTATCGCTTTTGCGTCACATGCTCTTTTCATTTTCACACGTCACTTCTGTGCGATTCACATCGTGTGACTGGAACTCCCTATGCGTTGCATATCTGTGGCATTCATACTCCATGCTCACTGCCTGTGAAATCCAGTCTTGTGTGATGGGCTAATACCACAAAGGTCTTCAACCGCAGAGCACATCCGCCAGCAGAGCTCCCATCGTAATTTACTAAATTCACATTACGAGAGGAATCCAGTCACTAATATTAATAATTAACTTATAGTAAGGACCCGACCAGGTGGGTGACGTGACGGTAAAGCTATCTAAATTTGGTAGCGTTGAACGCTCTTCAAGTTACCCTCGTAATATGATGATGATGATGATGATGATAATAATAATAATAATAATAATAATAATAATAATAATAATAATAATAATAATAGTGCCTGGCCTCCGAAGAGGCTTGGTGCACGTCGTTCGAGTAATCTCCAACGCAAACAACAATAATGTGACCCATTGCGTGGAAAAGGGCCTGGAGTCAGATTTTTCATCTTTAAGATGAATGTTTATAGAGTCTATGAATGTCCGACTCATTGGCTGAATGGTTAGCATACTGGTCTTCGGTTCAGTGGGTATCAGGCTCGATTCCTGGCCGGTTCGGGGATTTTAACCGTTTCTGATTAATTCCTCTGGCTCGGGGACTGGGTGTATGTGTCCGTCCCAACACTCTCCTCATCATATTCAGACAGCATACAACACTACCAACCACCACAGGAACACACATATAGGGTTGGCGTCAGGAAGGGCATTCGGCTGTAAAACAGGGCCAAATCCACATGTGCGGCGCAGTTCGCACCCGCGACCCCACAAATATGGGGAAAAGCTGTAGAAAAAGAAGAAGATTATAGAGTCTATGAATAACTAGAATCAACAAGGTTCTTTTTTGCTATTTGTTTTTAAGTCGCGCCGACACAGATACGTCTTATGGCGACGATGGGATAGGAAAGGCCTAGGAAGTGGAAGGAAGCGGCCGTGGCCTTAATTAAGGTACAGCCCCGGCATTTGCCTGGTGTGAAAATGGGAAACCACGGAAAACCATCTTTAGGGCTGCCGACAGTGGGGCTCGAACCCAAGATCTCCCGATTACTGGATACTGGCCGCACTTAAGCGACTGCAGCTATCGAGCTCGGTCAACAAGGTTCTTAGAAATCTGAAAGCAATCATGCTATTGGAGAGATAATAGCTCCACATGGGCGCGCGCTATGAAGATTCATCCAACATGTTTGTGCCGTACCGAGCGAGCTGTGTCGGTGCGACGTGAAGTAAACTGAAAAAAACTTGCTTTACATCGCACCGACACAGATAGGTCTTATGGAGGCGATGGGATAGGAAAGAGCTAGGAGTGCGAAAGAAGCGGCCCTGGCCTTAATTAAGGTACAGCACCAGCATTTGCCTAGTGTGAAATTGGGAAAACACGGAAAACCATACTCAGGGCTGCCGGCAGTGGGGTTCGAACCCACTATCTCCCGAATGCAAGTTCACAGCAAGTCCCTAACCGCAAGCCCATCTCGCTGGGTATCAATATTGGCATAATCATCATACAGGGTGAGTCCCGCAAGGATTTCCGTCCTTCCTGCATTCCGTGTATCAGTAAAGAAAATCTCGGTCGCTGTCATACATTTCCAGTACGCCCGGAGGAAACCCATCAACTTCGATGAATGGATAATCAGATTGAAAACAGGTAGAAAAAAACAATAGGACTATTATAATAATAGTGTCATTTGCTTTACGTCCCATTAGCTACTTCTACGTTTTTCGGAGACCCCGAGGTGCCGAAATGTAGTCCCGCAGGAGTTCTATTATGTGCCAATTAATCTACCGACATGAGGTTGACGTATTTGAGCACCTTCAAATATCACTGGACTGAGCCAGGATCGAACCTGGCAAGTTGATGTCAGAAGACCAGCACCTCAACCGTCTGAGCCACTCAGCCCGGCAACAATTAAACTTACCTCATAACAGTAAGTTTTGAAAGTGCTTTCCCTCAGCCTGTAGAAAAACATGTGGTGATATTCCTATTCACTCTCTGCAATTCAGCCTCGCGGATCTTCGTGATAATTGCACATAAATGTCTACAGCACACGATAATATGTTCTTACACACTTAATACAGAAGCCATGAGACGCACTACACCAACCGATCTGTATAGAAAGCAATCACGCTATACGGAAGCTTATCGCAGACTTGCTGAGACCATGAATTCACTGGGCGAGCTATGTGGTAAGGCGACTACTACATCATCCACACGCCCAGACACAACACATGGAATAACAGACAACTGAACAATGTATTTTGTTTTATTCTACTCTGACCATAGCTTCCCTTATTCTAGATAGAATGCAATGCGAAGAGGAAATCTTCCGTTATTCACAGTTCGTGCCCAATGTTTCGTAATGAGAGAAGAACGATGAATTTTACTGCGCTTCTTATACGTCTAATAATTTCTCTCTCGCCGAGTTGAGTGGCTCAGACGGTTGAGGCACTGGTCTTCTGACCCCAACTTGGCCGATTCGATCCTGGCTCTATCCGGTGTTATTTGAAGGTGCTAAAATACGTCAGCCTCATGTCGGAAGATTTATTGGCACGTAAAAGAACTTCTGTGGGACAAGATTCCGGCACCTCAGCGTCTCCGAAAACTGTCAAATAGTAGTTAGTGGGACGTAGAAACTTTAACATTATGCATTAATATTTTCTCAACAAGAGCACCAGATGCTTGTATAATAATTACATGAAACAAATTCTAGTACCTGGACCAGAAACTAGACCGGCCTCTGTACTAAAACCAAGTAGCTCACAAAGAACTAAGCTACTAGATATGCATTTTACGGAAAATATCCACTTTGGCAGTCACATGAAAATATAATTTGCAACACATTTCTGTTGATGATATATTTAAGGAGAGAAAATTCTTCCAAGTGGTTATCATTTCGTAGCCGTTCCCGCGGTCTAGGAGTAGCGAGCGTGCCGCTTACCCAGTGGCCCCGGGATCGATTCTAGGTCTTATCAGCGTTATTTACTTAGATATGAGGGCTGGTTCAAAAGTTCGAAACGAAAATTTGTACTTGTAATAGGATAAGGCGCCAGCCCAGCGGTCCAGGGCCTTTTACCTGAAGACACGGATTTGATTCTCGGCCGGGTCAGAGATTTTTACCTGGACTTGACGATTGGTTCTAAGTCCACTCAGCCTACGTGATTACAATTGAGGAGCTATCTGACGGTGAGATGGCGACCGCGGTCTAGAAAACCAAGAAGAACGGCCAAGATAATTCGTCGCACTGATCATGAGTCACGTCATATTCTGCAGGTCTTTGGGCTGAGCAGCAGTCGCTTTGTAGGCCAAGGCCCGTCAGGGCTGTAGTGATATGGGGTATAGTAGGATAAGGTAACACCCACGAGTACACAGGCCACACAAAACTGGTACTCTTCTGACGTCAGGCACCGTCACCACCAAGTTCCGTGCTCGTCGGATTTGAATTCCATATGACACATACGCAAAACTTTTGTAACTTGTGTCGAGGTCACAATAATGTTACGTAGATGCTCTACGTCAGACCATCCCAGCTCAGTTTTTGAGCTCTAGCGAGCCCTGATTCTGTCCCGTGTCTGCCCAGGGTAGAACCCCCACTACACGCTATGGTGATGTAAGAAGGCACGTGCTGAGTTGCTGACCTTGCCGTTTTAGATGATATTAAAAACCATTTGAGTGATTTGAAAGTTACTTTTCAGTACACAAATACGTTGATTGGTGCTATGTGGGACAGAATTCGATTTTTTAAGATGGAATTTTCATTGCTGCCAAAACAATAAACAGGAGAAAGATTTTGATGAATACCAATCTTTAATATCATATGACTTCTCCGATTGCAACAGAGATAGTAACTGTGAAGCTCTTAAACAATTCGACAGTGGTGTACAAATATCTAAGGAACGTCGCTTGAAAACATTTTAATGACGCCCTGTTTTGTATATATTGAGTAGGCTCCAATCAAATTTCAAAGAGAACAAATGAGGTTTCAGTCTAACAACATTTTTAAATATAGGTATTCCAACCGACCTCTTTGAATTTTATAAGAACTTGGAGCAAAAATATTTTCCGCGTATTAACGCGTTGGCATGCAAACTTTTGATTATACTCGGCTCCACATACCTTTCCAAACACATATATCAGTCAAGTATCTGAATAATTGTAAAACTAGATCCTGTCTGTCCGATGTTGCATTGGAAGTAGTGGAAAACATTCCTTCTGCTCAAGCAATTTTCCCTGATACCACAGGTTGGTGAAGTCAAAGAAAATTCAGGAGTCGTCCTAAATGCAGAAAACACAGTTTAGTTTGTTGTATTTTAGGCTGATTTTTGTAATTATTTTATTCTCCCTATGTCCCATAAAATAAGCCGTCCGTTCACCTCACTCCCATCCGCCTCTATCTCTCTTACTCGGACTCTCTCTTCTTCAGGGCTCGCTCTCTGCCCTGATATCCCGGGGTTGCTCTTGGCCATAAATGGGGTTACCTTCAATAAGAGAACGGCACTATAGTTTAAGTGCAGCGATCTGAAATATTATGTCACTACCATTAATCAGTTAAAGAAATAGATTATCAAGTCCAGTGCCGATACTCGTCTTGAAGTAAACTGTGAAAGATACGCAACATTTTCCACCGTGCTTCAATTCAGACATCTGAAGCGATTAGAAACTGACTACGAATTTGGTAACAATACCCGAAAACCCCTACTATTAATTAGCATAGGTTCTTCCTTCCTATAGTTAAAAAATTACCACGTTACCAGTCAAGCCACTACATCCCATGGATCTTCAGAGAAAACAAGAACAATAACATTTATAGTTACTTTTTCTCACATGGAATTTTAGAGTGACCGAAGATGTTTATCCTTCCTTGTGGCAATATTCTGTACTTTCTATAAGTAGACTTTAAAAACTAACAATAACTATCTTGTTTAAATATTAGTATGTGTCCTTACAAACAGTAATCATGCACTATTTATTTAGGGTCTTACTAATAAAAAGTCCTTATACCGTTGTTTAACTCTTGTTTAGTTATACAGTGAATAAACCCTGTATAAGCGTTTTACATTTTTCTTACTAATAAACGAGGTATACGCATTGTATTACTACACAGCACGTATACACTCGTTCCAAGGCGTAGGAATCTCTTCCTGCAGTTCACTGACGTATTTCGCACGTTCACCGCCTTTATGATCCCTTCTGCTGGTTAACTACGAGCAAAACGTTCGGGAAAGTCGCACAGTAGCACGGCATATCGAAAAGGCAGTGGCAACACTAAGTGAGACAGCTGGAAATTCGCTTATGCTGATATCAACATTTCTTCAGCTAGCTTGTGTAATGAACGCCAAAAAAAGAAATGGAATGGCTTAAGAAAAGATCAATAGCTCCTAACTGGGATAGTACGGAAAACGTAAGCAATTGTAATTGAATCGGCGGGTTGAAAAGGGTACACATTCCAAAATCCTTACTTTTCAGGAGAAAGGAAAACCTGTTTTGTAGCTAAACGAAAGGTTAGATCAAAAAAGGTTCTATTAGGCATTTATGCATCACATTTGTACGTATTCAACTGCAAAGTATGGAAATCATATTACGTACGGTTTTCAAGTTATACCATTTTTTATGTCAAGGAATATGTCCCTTTTTATACTCAAATTTGAGAAAGATCTAAGATCTTTGTAGAGGCAGATAATGTATAATAAACTCGCAATTTAAAGTCTATTAAGCAGTAACACCTTAATACACAAACATACGCCCAACCACAATTTCTTTTATAGTTATTCATTGTCATTCCGTGAGACAGCTGGAAATTGACTTATATTGATATCAACATTTCTTCAGCTTGCTTGTGTAATGGACGCTAAAAAAGAAATGGAAAAGCTTAAGAAAATATCAAAAGCTCATAACTGGGGTAGTTCGGAAAACGTGAGCAATTGTAATTGAATCGGCGAGTTGAAAAGGGTACACATTCCAAAATCCTTACTTTTCAGGAGAAAGGAAAACCTGTTTTGTAGCTAAACGAAAGGTTAGATCAAAAAAGATTCTATTAGGCATTTATACATCACATTTCTACGTATTCAACTACAAAGTATGGAAATCATGTTACGTATGGTTTTCAAGTTATGCCACTTTTTATCTCGAGGAATATGTCCCATTGTATACGGTAGGTACCTACTCAATTAAGAAAGATCTTTGTAGGGGCAGATAGTGTATAATAAACTCGCAATATCAAAGGTCTATTAAGCTGTAACACATTTTTACACAAAAATACGCCCAACCATCATTTCTTTTATAGTTATTCATTGTCATTCCGTCTCTTTAAAGTGTTTTACTTGACGAAGATGTCTAGCTTCCATAACCTCTGAATGGTGTACGGTACCGTATGTCTTCTATGTTTAAAATATCGTGAAGATCATCAACGTTATCGTCATTCTTTCAACGTGTGTTCAATGTTAAATGGATAAGTCGAATATTTTACAACGATTATATTACTGTCGACAATAAGTACCACGAAAATAAACTGCTTACTCGTTTCTTTTTTTCCGCTACACCCTGCTATACAACGCTTATACAAGGGTCCTGGACTGTATAAGCAATTCAGTGAATAACTATAACAGATGTATACATAGGAGGCTTATACACGGTTTATTAGTAACGAATTTCGCGTAAACGGTGTATAAACCTTGTATAAAAGTTATACACCGTTTATTAGTAAGACGGCTATAATATATAATAATATACAGTGTGTTAGGGGTATACGTGCAGATATTTTGCTAGTCGGTAAAGAAAAGTCATCTCAGAACTTACGCTATATACTCTATACCTTGTCCTATTAGTTTCTCCATACATGAGCCAAATATTTCAGGATCTAATGTGTTTTAAACGGTCGTAGTAGGAAACGCCACTTGTGACATACTGCCCTCGTGTAGTAGAGAACAGTAGCAGAGTATGGGGGTTGTTGAACCTGTTTGTTATCGAAGGCCAACACATGTTGCTGTGCCTCCCCCTAGCCGCTAGGCAAGTAAGTGTGGTAGAAGCACATGCCAGACCACTTCCTGTACATGAAACTCGGTATGGGGTACTCTCTGAAAAGTACACGTAATCATTACCGGCGTATCCACTCTAGTACCTTCTCGTGTTGACACCGAGTGCTATTTTGTACTGGTACAAACCTTTTCCTATAAATGTAATTACTGTGTTTTTCGGATTTGTACAGACATATCCGTTGGTTGAAATGGAACTGAGCTTATAACGTAAATCATAAACAATACGTAAGGTTAATTCGTTTTAAAATTGTCAAGGTTCAGGACTATGTCCTGTAGAAGTTCAGTCTTTACTACGGGCTACAATTAAAATAGTATATGATGCGGAATGTCCGCCTCTGTGGTGTAGTGGTTAGCGTGATTAGCTGCCACCCCCGGAGGCCCGGGTTCGATTCCCGGCTCTGCCACGAAATTTGAAAAGTGGTACGAGGGCTGGAACGGGGTCCACTCAGCCTCTGGAGGTCAACTGAGTAGAGGTGGGTTCGATTCCCACCTCAGCCATCCTGGAAGTGGTTTTCCGTGGTTTCCCACTTCTCCTCCAGGCGAATGCCGGGATGATACCTAACTTAAGGCCACGGCCGCTTCCTTCCCTCTTCCTTGCCTATCCCTTCTACTCTTCCCATCCCTCCACAAGGCCCCTGTTCAGCATAGCAGGTGAGGCCGCCTGGGCGAGGTACTGGTCATACTCCCCAGTTGTATCCCCCGACCAAGAGTCTGAAGCTCCAGGACACTGCCCTTGAGGCGGTAGAGGTGGGATCCCTCGCTAAGTCCGAGGGAAAAACCGAACCTGGAGGGTAAACAGATGATGATGATGATGATATGATGCGGAATATCCGTATCAGTGCATACATGCGAATCAAGTGTTGTGCAGTGATCTGTGATTTATAAGTCGTCGGTGACATTACTCAGTGATCCAAGCTGACAAAAATGAAGGGAAATAGTCAATGATTTACTGAACAGTGGGTGCACGATTTCAGTGTTGTTACTGGGTCAGTCGTCCGGCTCCATGGCGAAATGGTTAGCATGCTGGCATTTGGTCACAGGGGTCCCGGGTTCGATTCCCGGCAGGGTCGGAAATTTTAACCATCATTGGTTAATTTCGCTGGCACAGGGCCTGGGTGTATGTGTTGTCTTAATCATCATTTCATCCTCATCACGACGCGCAGGTCGCCTACGGGTGTCAAAGCAAAAGACCTGAACCCGGCGAGCTGAACATGTCTTCGGACACTCCCGGCACTAAATGATATACGCCATTTCATTTACTGTTTAAGCCCACGTTGAATTTCTGATAACAGACAATGCGAGTTGTCTATACTATTTTCATAATATTTTCAGGTACGAAAGAAAGGTGGACACTGAAGGAAACGCGATCCGTAGATTCAATGAATTTGTTATTCGCGTCACAAATTTCAAAGACCGTAGTTGCATCCATGCTTTTGAAAAATGCTATAAGGGTAAAGAGCTACTACGAAAGTGCCGCCCCGGGCTGAGTGGCTCAGACTGTTGAAGCGTTCGCCTTCTGACCCCACCTTGGCAGGTTCGGTCCTGGCTCAGTCTGGTGGTATTTGGAGGTGCTCAAACACGTCAGCCTCGTGTCTGTAGATTTGATGATGATGATGATGATTGTTTAAAGGGGACTAACAGCTAGATCATCAGCTCACAATGGTACAAGGTGCAACGAAATGAAAGGACAATTAAAACTTCAAAATGTATCCACTGACCAGAATCTAAAACGAACGATGATGAAAAAATGACCTTGAATCCAAAACAATCAGTGTATCCATTTCACATTGCATCATATTCTAAGATGATGCTTGTTGTCTAGAAGGGTCCAAAATTGAGGTCGCCGGCACCTCATAATTGTACTAATCACCTGTAAAGCAGAACCATGGTGTTCCTCGCATGGTGGTACTAATCACAGGTAATGTAGACCCATGGTATGTCACACAAAATGCCACCACTCACAGGTAACACAGACCCACGGTGTTCCTCACATAAGGGCCCTACACACAAGCAACGGTGACTCATGGTATTCCTCACTTAGTGGGAATAATTACGGGCACAGTTTTTCTCGTGGCGTTTCTCACATAATGGAACTAATCACAGGCCACGTATTCTCATGGTGTTGCTCACACAGGGGTAGTAATCACAGGCAATGTAGACCCACGGTATATCGCACATTATGGTACCACCGACAGGTAACACAGACCCTTGGTGTTGATCACTTAAAGGCACTACTCAAGGGCAATGAAGACCCGTGATGCTCTTCATGTAGTGGTACTGCTCATAAGTAACGCAGACCCGTTCTGAATACAGGAGAACCAACGCAATTCAGCTCGGCGCACGGCACCTCCTCCCGCACGGCACCAGTCCGTGTTGCCACGCGCCCGCTTCCCCGTCTCGGTGGAATGCACACGATGGTACTAATCACGGCAACACCCAGACCAATGGTGTTCCTCACATAATGGTTCCAATCGCAAGTAACGTCGACCCATGGTGTTCCTCTCTTAATGTTACTAATCACAAGTAATCTCATGGTTCCAGTCCCTTCATTGCTTGGTCGCCCCTTCTAGTCACCTCTTATGACAGGCACAAAATACTGTGGGCGTATTCATCGTCTAAGTCCCCTAACCACATGGGGTATCGGTAGATTTCCTGGCATGTAAAATAAATCTTGCGGGAGAAAATTCCGGCACTTTGGCGTCTCCGAAAACCGTAAAAGTAGATAGTGGGACGTAAAGCAAATATTATTATTGAAAGTGCCGCAGGTTATTTGTAATAGAAGGATTATTATTGGACAGGACGTGCTGATAGTTAAAATGATGACTAATTGACCCGTTTAATTAGATTCCATAATAATGACAATAATCATAATATAATAAAAATAATGGTCCTTTACGTTCCACTAACTACTTCTTATGGTTTTCGGAGACGGCGAGAGGCCGGAATTTAGTCCTGCTTGAGTTCTTTTACGTGCCAGTAAATCTACCGACAGGAGGCTTAAGTATTTGAGTACCTTCAAATAGCACCGATCTGAGCCAAGATCAAACCTGCCAAGTTGGGGTCAGAACGCCAGCACCTTACACAGCACGGCACCATCCATCTTACCTGCACAGTTGATTGGTGTAGCTTACCTGCAGTTCCTCATTGGTAAGTTACTGGAGGTTTCAGAGGACGCGCAGCTTCGAATACGCCATGTGGTTTTTATACGCTGGTGCACCACCTGATGTAAGCCGCTTAGTGCGTGATCATTTGGATCAAACCTTTCGTCAATGGTGGATAAAACGACGTGGACCCATCAATTGGCCCGCGAGATCTGCAGAACTTAATCCAATGGATATTTATGTCTGGGGAGACATGAAAACCAAAGTATATCGAACTGAAGAACGCATTTTTCAAGTAGCAGAGGATATTTGGAACAACCCCGGTGTCTTGGCTCGAAAGCGTCGCAACTGTATTCAGAGATCTGAAGCCTATATAAAAGCCCAGGGTGGTCACTTTGAACAATTATTACGATTTTCACTTTGATATGTCAGATGTTCGCCATTTCTGCAGCGTATTTACTTGGGAATACAGTACAGATTGAATGTAGTATTTTGAGTCTCGATAGTTCGATATTCCCATAAATCCGAGCAGAAAAATTGGATTACCAGTAACAAAAATTATAAATCGAGAGTTTCAGTGCACGAGTGTCTTGTACGTGGCGAAAGCTAATCACTGCACACGGAAGACTTGCTTGTTAAAACGCTAGACATTGACCTTTGACGCAGTTCGGCAGTTTCTCAATCCTACGCTGCACGTGGTTTGGGTTAATTACGTGTGTTCGAGCAGTTTATATTTTGTTTTTTACTCACTATGAGTTAAAACAGAAGACACTTTACATTTTTAAGGCCAATGACCCTAAATCAGCAATCATCACCATCATCATCATTATTACATTTTAAAAAATTCAATAAAATGTGTGTTTTCATATTCATCACTACTGAAATAGGAACTATAACGATTAACTTAAGTAGGTTGCCTAATGCGTTTTCTCAATTCTCAAAAGACAATTTAAAATTTATTTTAGTGTAAGGCAATCTGTAGTTTTTTTCTAAATTATTGTGCTGTAATGCTTAACATTAGTAAATATTTGGTGTAGTCAGGCTTTTTCGTGTTCTTTCGTAAATCCATGTTTTTTCTATTCGACATAGCCTCGTTCCCGTCCACCTGGAATTACGGAGCCCCTAGTGTATGTTAGTTCATTCTTTTCTACAACAGAGTGTTACTATTACGACTGTAGTTCCTACGACCATGCAACTCTTATGTCTGTGCACAAGTGTGAGCCTTGTTGGGCTATGTACTGCTTGACTATATGGCTCCCGTTACCTCCTTCTTCTTCTTCTTATTCTTCTTCTTCTGCTTCTACATGAGCCGTATGTCCTATCCCAGGTGTGTTCTACCAGCATCGACTTAACATGCAGTAGCATAATCTGCTGCGATTTCTTATTAGCTCCATCATAGTAAAATGTAGGATGTAGTTGTGGCGGAATCCTCTTAGATACGTTCGACATCTGTAAATTGTGTATAATTTGATAACTCATAAGAGCCTCCGTGGCTCAGACGGCAGCGCGTCGGCCTCTCACCGCTGGATACCGTGGTTCAAATCCCGGTGACTCCATGTGAGATTTGTGCTGGACAATGCGGAGGCGGGACAGGTTTTTCTCCGGGTACTCCGGTTTTCCCTGTCATCTTTCATTCCAGCAACACTCTCCATTATCATTTCATAGCATTTATCACTCATTAATAAATCACCTTGGGAGTGGCAACCCCATTGTAATAACAGCCTATATATGTTTCATTCATTACATTCCTGACCCGGTCAATGACTGGAAAACAGGTTGTAGGTTTTCATTTTGATAACTCATCTGGTACTCATGTAAGCGACCTTTGGCCTGGCGTCAGGTTAATTGCTACATATCCGTCACGTGTAACTTTGTTTATGTTTCTCAGATTAGTTGATGTGTATGTTTGATGTTTATACACAAATCCTTTCTGTCACACTTCGTCCTCTAGTGCTAACCACAATACGCGGTTACAGCTGACTCCTCCCCAAGAGCTTTACCTGGTTCTGGTCTTACGTATGTATTCTGTAGGTAACTACTGCAACCGATGTCGCAACGTGTGAGTTACACTTCATCTTGTTTCCTCCCAAACCACCCATATTTTACTATTTTCTTCCCTGTCTTTCAGCTCTTAATGAGCTGATAATAATAATAATAATAATAATAATAATAATAATAATAATAATAATAATAATAATAATAATAATAATAATAATGTTATTTGCTTTACGTCCCACTAACTATTTTAACGGTTTTAGGAGACGCCGGGATGCCGGAATTTAGTCCCGTGGAGTTCTTTTTACGTTCCAGTAAATCTGCCGACACGAGGCTGACGTATTTGAGCACCTTCAAATACCACCGGACTGAGCCAGGATCAAGCCTGCTAAGTTGGGATCAAGAAACCGTCTGAGCAACTCAGACTGGCAACTTTTATTTTGATACGTTCAATAAGCACTGCAAAACCAGCAGTAAGTTATAATAATACTTCAATTTTAGCATTGCACATATGCTTTCCGTTTGGAAGCACGAAATACTAAGTTACTTTTTTACATCCCACTAACTTCTTTGACGGTTTTTGGAGACGCCGAGGTGCCGGAATTTTGTCTCACAGGAGTTCTTTTACGTGCCAGTAAATTTACCGACACGAGGCTGACGTATATGCGCACCTTCAAATACCACCGGACCGGACCAGCATCAAACATGCGAAGTTGGAGTCAAAAAGTCAGCACATCAAACGTCTGAGCCAGTCAACCCGGCAGGAAGCATGAAATGTAGCTACGTTTAATATATTTAATTGTATAACATGTTCATTATTCGTTTGAAACGAAATGTTCGATGTGCTTCGATAATTCTATAATTCAATTCCTTCTTTCTTCTATCTTTACGCAATGCGCAACGGGGATCGTACCGTATTTCACGTCCCGGCGCGCCTATTACATCCCTACACTCGAATAATTATTTCACACGCTCGCACATATCCCACACCGACACGGGTTGTCAGGTCCGACTCGTTGGCTGAATGGTCAGCGTACTGGCCTTCGGTTCAGAGGGTCCCGGGTTCGATTCCCGGCCGGGTCGGGGATTTTAACCTTCATTGGTTAATTCCAATGGTCCGGGGGCTGGGTGTTTGTGCTGTCCCCAACATCCCTGCAACTCACACACCACATATAACACTATCCTCCACAATAACACGCAGTTACCCACAGATTGCAGATGCCGCCCACCCTCATAGGAGGGTCTGCCTTGCAAGGGCTGCACTCGGCTAGAAATAACCACACGATAGTATTATTACAGGTTTTCAGGTCATTACCACACTCACTAGACCATGGGGCTGATGACCACAGATATCCCAATCCCCTGAATGACGTAACAGCAAAAGAACCATCATTAACAAAACCAGTTCGGCGAGAATGTTGCGTTAAGTGGCATACCCTAGTAGCAGCCTTCAGCTGTTATCGTGGTTCAGTTGCTCTGAAACATAAAACCATTTTTACAAGAATGTTACGTAACATTTCGTGGCATTGTATCGGTAGCGTTCAGCTGTTACAGTAATACACTTGTTCTTAAACATAAACAGAAACCAATTTGGCAAGTATGGCGCGTAACTTGCCTGTTATAGAAGGAAAGCTGTTCATTCGCAAGAACAAGGCATATTTCCTTCTCTAAAAACATCGTATCCCTTTGCTATCGAAAGTAATTTCCGAGGATTACTAAAAGTTTTATGTATAGTGGTTCGTCACACCGTTCTCTATCGCTATAAGAAATACCTGCACGTATACCCCTAACACTCTGTATAATATAATATAATATAATATAATATAATATAATATAATATAATATAATATAATATAATATAATATAATATAATATAATATAATATAATATAATATAATATAATGAAGAACTAGAAGAAGATGAAACAACTTATACATTTATCACTTAGGCCCTGCATTAGCTTTCGTTTAAGTGCCGCGATCTAAAATAATATGTCACTACAATTAATCCGTTAAAGAAATTGACTATCAAGGTATTTAATCTTTCCACCTCCTTAAAAATGTCATTCAATATCATGCATTCATCTTCATTAGCTCCTCATCAGAGTTTGGCGTCAGTAAGGGCATTCGACTGTAAAACGTGTCAATAATTATATCTCACCTCATCTCCAATCCCGCAACGATAATCGGGACTAAAGAGATAGACATGCATATAGTACATTTAAATAATATTATCCGAGACTGCGGTGAGCAGAAATGCTCTATGAATTAGAAAAGATGTATATTGAATCCCGGTATATATAAATACACTGGTCATGCAGGCAAACATTGCAACATGATATCGTGTTAGCAATTTTAGTGTAGGCTATTATATTTAGTGAAATTAGTATATTTAAATAAAATTATCAGTAACGAAACTACAGTGAACAGAAAAATTCTACGCAATAGAAAAATGTGTTATGAGGTAAGGCACATACAAATATATCGGAAATGCACGCAAACAAATATTATGATATGGCAATCTGATATTTAGTAAAGTCAGCTTAATATTAACCATAGAGAAACTTCGCAAATCATATATGTGTAAACTAATGTTAAACAGAAATTCAGGAAACAATGTCATTAATATTTAAGGCCAAATTATTAAACTGTGCACATATTTTAGCTTGTGGTAAATTTCCTTGGCTAATGGACACGGAACGTTCATAGTACATTGATTGCCGTGTCTTCAAATTAGGTAATTTTACACTGAATTTCACGCTAGTAAGAAAATTACTATAATCTATTATGTAATTTACTTTATGGAGAAATACCTGCTGATTAACTTCTCTTCGATTAACAAGAGTGAAGAATTTAAATTCCTGGAGTAGGTCTTTATAAGAGACTCTTCCTTTTAAAGCCGAACGTTTATGAATTTTATTTTAAAGAATTCAAAGAAATGTCTTCTGAAACTTTTCAAGATCATTTTTGTAGATTCGTAACACAGATTCCACACACTGCATCCATATTCATGTTTACTTTGAACAAATGTATTATACTGAATTGTCGCAGTTCTCTAAGGTTCCTTATCATGAAGTCTAATGACCTGTATCCTTTATTAACGACCTTTTAAATGAGCGTTTTGAAATACATTACGAGCCCTAGATCCTATACTGAGATCGTCTTCCCAATTGCAGTGCTTTTTGCTTAAAAATCATACTAAAGCATTTAATTCTGAACCCTGTGAGACACCGGAATTAACAACATACACAAATCATTTGGTTTGAAAATGCAGCCTGTTTCCTAGTAAATGTGTAAGAAGAAATTAGAGTCAGAAAGGAGTATGATAATCCATAATTGGATAGTTTGCGTAACAATATATTATTATCCAGTCCGCCAACGGGTTTTGAAAAACCTGTGCAAATTGCATCTACCTGTCTTTGACTGTCCAGTCAGTAAATTTTGTAAGGTTAATTACAGTAGATCTACCTGGATAAAGGCCATGTTGCTGAAGGTAAATGTAGATACTAACTTGTCTTAAAATCTTACAGAATATGATTTGATCAAAAACATTGCCGGTGCATCAGTTGCAGAAAGAGTCTATAATTCTCCACGTTGGTATTATATCCTTATTTGAGGAACGGAAAAACCCTATTTAGTTTCCAAATATCCTGAAAGATTTTAGTACTTAGAATTAAGTTTTAGATAATATGTATAAAATTCCTTAGTATTTCAGCACAGCACTAATATATATGGCGATATACCATCGGGGCTACTTGATTTACTAGGCTTCAGTTTCTTCACTGCTTTTGAATACTCATTTCCACCAGCATTAAAGATTGCCAAATTTGAAGCGTTTCTAATAAATTCTATTCTGTAATAGAGTAAAAGGATACCTGTTCTTTAAAACATGAAGCAAAACATTCTGCAGTCCCTTTAATATTATTCAAAACAGTTCCACTGAACACTATTGGATTCGAAAGTTCATAGCTTTTCTTCCTACTTTTAATAAAGTAAAATAGAATTTAGATGTTTTATTAATTATAGCTTTAGTTTCTCTTCGAATTTATTTAGACTAAACACGGAGAATTTTGAACGCTTTTCATGATACTCGTTCAGTTCAATTAACGAAATAATTTCCTTTGTAAACCAACATGGATACGTTGGTTTCTTGAAATATTTTCGTTCAGGTACAGTTCACTCCATAACCAAATCAAATATCCTATAAAAACGAAGCATTGCCTCATTCACGTTTCAGAAACTTTCTAATTCATCCTCATCTTCGTCACGTAATTGATAGTAAAGTTCATGAAAATTATCCTTAGCAAATTATAACTATTGACTCTCTGAGGTTAATTGATTTCGCAATTTGTTACACATGTAATTCAACCGACAAAGAAGGGTGATAAGGGCCTTCCGGCACAATACATTCTGATTCAATTGTGACTTTCACACTATCGTTTAAATTGGTCAAATTAAAACCAATGTTACATTGTGAGAATTCTGAGCGTTATTATTGACTGATCTCATTCTACATAACTGTAATAAATGAATCGCTTATTTTAGAAACCCCTCATGTCCAATACGAGTGATTTTTCAGAAGAAGGAAAAAACTAAATAACTCTTCACGCAGAGTCACAATGTGAACCACTTTTAATCTATGTTAACTACATAGGATGCACATACACTGACTGACAGAGCAAATGCAACACCAAGAAGGAGTGGTCAGAACTTTATGCCAATTGCAGGGTAGACTGACGTCACTGAGGTATGCTCATGATGTGAAATGCGCCGCTGTGCTGCGCACGTAGCGAACGATAAATGGGACACGGCGTTGGCGAATGGCCCACTTCGTACCGTGATTTCTCAGCCGACAGTCATTGTAGAACGTGTTGTCGTGTGCCACAGGACACGTGTATAGCTAAGAATGCCAGGCCGCCGTCAACGGAGGCATTTCCAGCAGACAGACGACTTTACGAGGGGTATGGTGATCGGGCTGAGAAGGGCAGGTTGGTCGCTTCGTCAAATCGCAGCCGATACCCATAGGGATGTGTCCACGGTGCAGCGCCTGTGGCGAAGATGGTTGGCGCAGGGACAAGTGGCACGTGCGAGGGGTCCAGGCGCAGCTCGAGTGACGTCAGCACGCGAGGATCGGCGCATCCGCCGCCAAGCGGTGGCAGCCCCGCACGCCACGTCAACCGCCATTCTTCAGCATGTGCAAGACACCCTGGCTGTTCCAATATCGACCAGAACAATTTCCCGTCGATTGGTTGAAGGAGGCCTGCACTCCCGGCGTCCGCTCAGAAGACTACCATTGACTCCACAGCATAGACGTGCACGCCTGGCATGGTGCCGGGCTAGAGCGACTTGGATGAGGGAATGGCGGAACGTCGTGTTCTCCGATGAGTCACGCTTCTGTTCTGTCAGTGATAGTCACCGCAGACGAGTGTGGCGTCGGCGTGGAGAAAGGTCAAATCCGGCAGTAACTGTGGAGCGTCCTACCGCTAGACAACGCGGCATCTGGTTTGGGGCGCTATTGCGTATGATTCCACGTCACCTCTAGTGCGTATTCAAGGCACGTTAAATGCCCACCGCTACGTGCAGCATGTGCTGCGGCCGGTGGCACTCCCGTACCTTCAGGGGCTGCCCAATGCTCTGTTGCAGCAGGATAATGCCCGCCCACACACTGCTCGCATCTCCCAACAGGCTCTACGAGGTGTACAGATGCTTCCGTGGCCAGCGTACTCTCCGGATCTCTCACCAATCGAACACGTGTGGGATCTCATTGGACGCCGTTTGCAAACTCTGCCCCAGCCTCGTACGGACGACCAACTGTGGCAAATGGTTGACAGAGAATGGAGAACCATCCCTCAGGACACCATCCGCACTCTTATTGACTCTGTACCTCGACGTGTTTCTGCGTGCATCGCCGCTCGCGGTGGTCCTCCATCCTACTGAGTCGATGCCGTGCGCATTGTGTAACCTGCATATCGGTTTGAAATAAACATCAATTATTCGTCCGTGCCGTCTCTGTTTTTTCCCCAACTTTCATCCCTTTCGAACCACTCCTTCTTGGTGTTGCATTTGCTCTGTCAGTCAGTGTATTTTTCACAAGTTATGAATCTTTATTTCATATTCACTGCGGAGATATAAATGATTAAATTTGTCGGACATGAGGGGTTTCTGAAACAATTGAAAATAAATTTAAGTGAATTAAACTATTTCATGGGAAAACCATTACTAACTGTACATATTTCATCACAGCGTTTATCAGTTACTTTTGTTTATGCACATACGTGGGTTTGGAGTATAAGTTATTGTAGTGATCGCTGTATTTCTTCAGAATGAGGTAGGTAAGGTTTGAATTCCTTTAAATCTGCCTTTTCTTGTCAGTAATCATTGGCACTTCAGGTGGGAAAACCGGTTGTGATGGAAAATCTGGAATTAGCTCTCGTTTGGCAAGCCTGGAGGTATGTTCCTGCAACCCACCAACGAAATATCGAGTTTTCCCCACACTAAGAGTACCTTTGCTGTAGTAAAACGCCATCAAGTCTGAAATTGAAAAGCGTTGCTTTCTTTCTCGAGGAATGTTCCTTCCTTGTGATTCCACAGGCACCACATTCTTCTTGTAATGCGCTGGCCACCATGATTTGAAATCACGAATTTCTTCTTTATTCAACATGTGTACCGTGAAATCTCTCTTAGAACTAGAGGAGCTGATTAATTCTGTATATTCCACTGGCAAGTACAATCTATCAGTCTTTTCCACGTTTCTCTACATAACACTGAAGTCCCTGTCACAAACCTGTGCCCTCTGGTGGGGAAATACTGATGGACTGAATCAAATCATCCTTTGGCTATCAATGTCAACATGTGCTGGATTACACAATGGTTTTTGTTTTGGCCAGTGCGGCCGTCAGAAAAAATATGGAAATGCCGGGCATTTTTTTACATACGCATTTACATAACTTAAGATGAAAGAACAACCTTCATTGCGGCTGGTTTTAGCTGTTGTTTCATCATATGTGTAGAATACAGCCTTCCCAGGTTTAAAATCGTCTATATTGAAGGCACTGTAAGTAAGCTGACGCAAATAGAACGTGTCTTAAATGGGGATAACTGGAAGCATCAGATTTTGCATGTAATCAACGCCAATGCCGGCGACATCTTCAGAATCTCTGCACACGATCAATTGTCTTATGGAACTTTTGAGATTTTCTTTTGTGAATTAGTAGTTCGGCTGCGGCCGCACGATTTGCATTGTCATTTAAGGTACAACGTCTTATTTTCAAACTTAATTCTTCGCAGACACAACATGTATCAACTTGTGGTTGACCAAATTTCAAATTGAAATTTTCATTAAAGATTTTCTAGTAATATCAATATGTACTTTTCACTTCAGGGTCTTGCGACTGAAACAGAGCCCAATCTTTTTCACATTAAGATTTGATGGCAAGTATTTGTACTCTCTATTGGCGTAGTGTGATTCATGAACTATTTATGTGGTTCTCAACTAACAATGTTACGTCAGCTGAAAATGCATTTGCAGACCGCTGTTTTCCCCACATATCTATGGGGAACTTGGGGGACTATTAGTAGATCTCTTAATCTCCGCAATCTGTCATCAGAAACACCAAACACGGACAAAAATGCCGACTTACAGACTTGAACACGGCCATCAGGACTAGAGAGCCAATATTTGTACGTATGCCTTTTGGGTTTGTTCTTGACAGGCGAGCTGTTGTCGCCTGACAATCTTGGGCGTTTTCTTGCAATGTCACATACTTCTATTAGGCTCTGTAAGTAACCATCTTCCTCATTTTTAGTGTCGAATCTTAAGAACTTGGAATAAAATTCTATCAAGACGTGTGAGCTAATTTTAGTACTCATGTCTTTCCACTGCACCTTCAATAACAGGTAAGTGCATTAGTAAGATAAATAATAGTAACAGAATAACCAAACAATAATAATAGTTTCAAAGGCATTGTTAATACAAACGCCTTACGTGCAATCATAACCTTGTTCTTTAGGCTCTACAGTTTCACCGTTATACTTCACATATTCAGTGTTTTAACTCTAATTTCTTTGATCCGTTCTCGTTGGTGTATAAGGCTTTTCACTCTTCTTTCTTTCTTTCTTTCTTTCTTTCTTTCTTTCTTTCTTTCTTTCTTTCTTTCTTTCTTTCTTTCTTTTATTCACACGGACTTCACCACTAATGGAGGCCATTTCACACAAAGCCCGAAATGTGCATGTAGTAAAAATGCGGGAAGAAACCAGAAACAGTAGAATAACGTGTGATATTGCCAACCTTACGTTTTGAATAAAAAGCCGTCATCTCCTGGACATGAGGTGTTCCTGCATTAAATTAAACTTTCCGCCAACTACTGGAGCCACTGTTTCCCACTAACATGAGGGGTTTCTACACAGATTGATGCGTCTATACACAAACTATCATATGATCACATAATCTCAATTTGCTTAAAAAGTGGACATGAGGGATTTTCTGCACTAAGAGATTCAAAAGTGCAAGGGCTCTATACTTAGGTGCTGCTTTTGAAATTAAAAGTGACCTAGTATTATTGTTATCTCATTCTAAAAAATAACTTTTGTCAAATAATTCATGAAAATCTTTTTTAGAATTCAACACTGGGATAACGTTTATCAATAGGTCACTAGTATACGTGTCCGGCTCAATGGCTAAATGATTAGCGTGCTGGCCTTTGGTCACAGTGGCCTCGGATTCGATTCCCGGCAGGGTTGAGAAATGTAACCATAGTTGGTTAATTCCCTAGGCACAGGCTCTGGGTGTATGTGTGGTCTTCATCATCATTTCATCCTCATCGCGACGCTCAGGTCGCCTACGGGCGTTAAATCGAAAGACCTGCATCAGGCGAGCCGGACTTCTCCTCGGACACTCCCGGCACTAAAATGTCATACGCTATTTCATTACTAATACACGTATAATACTTTTTTTTTTGCATTAGCCTGAATTCTATACTAAGCAAGATGTTCTATTCCAATGTCAAAGTTTACTGCCTAAATATCCTTACAAACTGCTACAAAAACATCAACCTGTCTCCTACCTTTCGAATCTCGTCGAGAAATGAAGTATTTTTCACTAATTACTTTATTATCATACGCCCCTGCGTGGGGCCAAGTTTCAGTTAATAATATTATGTTACAATTCATTGCATGAGTACCAGTATATATTTCGGTAGTTTTTGTATTTATCCCTCTAGCTTTCTGATAGCATATACGCAAAGTATAATTTACATCCCCCAATATTAATCATTAAAATAGATTTTAAGGCCATGCATTGACTTTAATGTATACACATATTATGACTTTAAGATGTACACGTATCTGCCACATTCTTGTTTCTTTAATTTTACATTTCCAGCTCTATCTACCCTCAGAAGTGCGTAATATATTCCCGCTTTACTCGTCTCGCCTGTGCAAATATCCCTTTGCTTCTGGGAGTCAAGCTCTGGTTTATGTACATAGGTTCATTGGTGGTGAATTCAATGTTGGTGTTCTTTAAGGTTCTCTTCACATTGCGTTTTTGTGTAAAATTGCTTTCGTCAATTCCTCTAACAAATTGCCTTATTCACAGGTTTCCAGAGCGCATGCAATGCATCTATAATCCTTGAAGCAATTTCTAATTCTAACGCTCGAACTACATTTTTTACTATTTCTATAGGGTCCTCATGTTGAACTTCTTGTATTCTGTATGTCTCTAATGTATTTCTCCGACCCTATTGTGCTAAGTCGTCAATCTGCAATTTCATTTCTACAATATACTTCTTTAATGATACATCTTCAGTTCTGAGAATATCAATTGTTTCCTCACATTCCTCTAGGGTATCTGCCTGAAGCTTCGTTAATGAAGAATACACGTCCAACTTCTTATGTACGAAACTAAATAACATGTTACGATCTTCCTGAGTAGGGGCATGAGATTTGAAGAGAACTTTAACCTGTTCCTGGATTGATACTAATATAGTATATATTTATTTGGGTGTTACACGCCCAGCTGTGCTTCCAGAAGCGATTTTGTTGACATCACTCACAATACTTTCACGCCTGGCTTCGTTACACATATCATATTTCCATAGTCTGCCTGATCTTATCAAGAACTTGACGGCTTGTTCCTCTAGATCGACACAAGAAGTGTGAAACCCGCTACTGCATACAGTGCATTTGATATTTGAATTTATGCCTGCCCAGGAGACTGACTTCGAACAAAGCAGATACACACACTCATTTTAAGGCGACACTAGCACTCCACTCGGAAGTGCTTTTATTAGAAACTAAAAAGGGGTTGGCAATATTTAAAAGATATAGATCGTTGAAATAGCAGATACTCAAAGAATGGCAGCACTGTTTGTTTCGAGGCTACTTACAAGTAAATGAATAATATCAATTATTTACGTCGAATTTAGGACACCTTCATTTACTCCTATATGTTGTAGACACTCTTCAGTACAAACATAGCCAGGAGTCACCACACATTCACTAAATATGACTTAACAACACCACAATGAACACAAAATTTGGGAGCACATCACGAACCGCTTGTTTTGTACACGATTGATAGCCTACCTGAGTTACTTAGCAGAACAGGCTCTCACCTTCTGTATTTTACATTGTTGGACTGAATTCGATTTAAAATTAGTAAATTCCCACTTCACGTAAGACGCTCTGTACTTGAAATAAAGTCAAAGCGATTTATGCTCTACTTAAATTAATTATGTTTGAAACAATGAATATTTTTCTGGAAATGCAGAGAAAGACAGTGTCTCTAAATAGTTTTATGTCAACCGAAACAGACGTCACTCTGTGCATGCATTCTTCAAGCTAATCTGCATAGAGCAGCCGAACATAAACCCCGTACAAATCTCTCATTGTAGAAGTGTGTCGCGTATCGGCTTAATTCAGATGTGCTGGAGTTGAGTTTGCCTATCTAACATTCCTAATCTTTCCACTTCCCTCTAGTATTTTAAGTATTATAAAATTGCCGTCTTTGAAGTTCGACAGTTGGTATTGTCGGTAAACATAGTTTTAAAACATTGAATCGCCCCTTCCGAGCGATCTCCGTCTCCTAGAAGCCCCTTTTGAAATATTTTACCACAGAATAACTATAACCGTATCAGAAGATAAAAGAATTACATGCAGTAATGTGCCTAAGTAAAAAAATCAATTAACTGCTTAATTCCTGTCCACGAAGACATGAAGCTAATCATCCTATTCCACTTAGTGTCGAGTTTGTGGACACTTGATGACTTCATCTTTCTCATCTGTAGAAACCCACGTGATTTTACGGAGACTGCTTCGGGAAATGCACAGATATACCGATATTTAGTGGAACAAATACAAATCTTCAAACTATTGTGTCGAGGTTGAGAAAATACCATAAAGAACTATATTAAATTCTTCATACAACTGCGAAAATTCGGAATATGTTACTCGGCTTGTAATATGCTTTTACATCCAGAAAAGAAAGGAGAGTAGAAGTTATATTTGATGACTTCATGAATGTCAGAAAATTATTTATTTACCAGAAAAAAGGAATGCTTTACGATTTTCATGTCGTATTCTAAAGGTCCAAAAACTATATCTAAGCAAATGATCATTGCAAACGAATAGTGTGCTCTCATATACCACAGGAAGCTTAGCGGAATTTCCCTTCTAGAAATGCATTTTTTCCACTTCAGTAATGGAGAGTTCTTGTAGCAGACTAAAACTCCTCGAATTTGCGACACTCTGAAGTTTGTTTCCGCGTCTTCCTCTTAACAGAACGGATACAGTCAAGTGGCAACTTGCTATATGGGGATATTACCAAATAAAGAGAAGGGATGTGGAAAAACGAGCTCTTAGAACTATGTGAAGAATACCACATCACAATAATCCTAAGAGCAAATTCAATGAAAAGCATACGAATATTTCCTGAAATTTCATCACACAGTAATCGTAGTTAATCTCAGGGTATACACTTTCACACACTTGATATGATACATTAATTTTAGGCATAATGACACGTAATAACATTCACTTAGGTTAAGGAGATATTAGTATAAAGCGAAAGTCATTAAAATTCTTATTAGACTCAACACAAACAGTCTAGGTCGCGGTGTCCTCTGGGACCGGGCAAGTTGGCAGTGAGGTTATGGGCGCGCAGCTGTGAGCTTGCATCCGGGAGATAGTGGGTGGGAACCCCACTTTCGGCAGCCCTAAAGATGGTTTTACGTGGTTTCCCAATTCCGCATCGGGCAAATACTAGGGTTGTACCTTAATTAAGGCCATTGGCGGTTCCTTCCCACTCGTAGGCCATTCCTATCCCATCGTCGTCATAAGACCTATCTGTGTCGGTGCGACGTAAAGCAACTGTAAAAAAAAGTTCTCTTGACGAAGGTTGGATCTCTTTCTTCAAGTAGGGAATTACTCTTTTTAATTCATCTGCAGCAGACAGGGGAGGTTACAATGACAGCTGCATGTTAAAACCTAGAAAAGGTGTTCAGCTGAATATATGAAGGTATCTAACTGGTTATATATGGGAGCTGCCATGGTTAAGTGATCGGCTCTCCAGGGGGTAAGTGGAATCCATTCCCAATCAGTCCTGATATATTTTCCATTAACTGCTTTTAATAACGCGACTGTCGTGATTAATCTGAAGACAAAATATCCTTCTATTTCTATTTCAAGCATCACCGTTTGATGCAGTGTGGCATCCTTCCAATCTTAATGACGATGTTATATGTTTAATTTCTGTGAGTTTTAGGAGTCTTTACAATTTAGAAATACTGCCGCACAAGAGTTCTTGAACGTGTTAGAGAAACTAGCGATGCGGAGGTGCTGTATTCGAACAGCCTCAAATAGCACCGACCTCAGCCGAGATCAAACACGCCATCTTTCGGTCAGAAGGACACCGACTTACCGATTGCGCCATGGCACCCTTCACTTGTTAATGTGCAGAGTTCAACTGCGCTGATCTCTCTCACTTGCATCTCGTCATTGCGAGCGAGCCTGTCCGAGCGAGGTCTTGAACTTATCCGCGCCTCTTTGCTGTCTCTGCGTACACAGACATAACAATTCTGAATTCAGCACAATCATTCTGAATCAGTTTGAATCATTGAAATTTCTATAGGGTGGTCCACCAGCCAATTGCGATCCAGTTTTATGCATCCCTTCACATTTACTGTAATTCTTTAAGACATCGGTCCCTCTCCCTAAACCGGGGTAATATAATGAGATGTGTTTTTATGGGCTAGAAGACAGCAGGAATCGTGAGTGCCACTATTAATTCACTATGGATACCACGAATGAACGCCAAAAACGTGTACAGATACGCAGAACACGTATTTTAAAACAGGAGGTGGATGCATAGACCTGGATCACTGTATAGGTTGGGAAGTGGGCGCCATTGATCAAGTTCCGCAGTAGCTCACATGGCAAGCGGGCAGGGAGATACGCGATAGTAGACAGTGCTCGAAGTAGGAGGTTCAAATCCTACATAAGAATTGCTTAATGCCCAGTTGCCTGGGATGTGGTCAGGTTGTATTCTTGATAGCTTCCAAGGACTGATTTGTTTATTTGAACCTGTAAAATACCGTATGTATCGTTGCATTGGGTATGTTGCTGGGTTGGACTAGGTCATCAGCCAGAATCCAGTTAACACCAGCCACATGAGTATTCTTTAAGAATTCACTTTTTTTCCTATTTCTGTAAAATGTTTGTAAAACGTAGCCTTACCTTATTCATTTAGATTTCTATTAGTTTTTGCAGTAGTTTGACTTTTCATTCTTCTTTCTTTGGTGGGAGGTAGTTTGTGCTCTGGAATGAATGTGTATTTGTTTCTATTAGTTAGAGATGAGTGTATGTCATCGAGAGAGACCTCAACTGTCCTAAGAATTTAGAAGGCAGGAGAGATAAAATTAAATGAACCCCGCGTTAAATTTGAATGATTTTGAAATAATTTGAAAATTAATTGAGACAAATTAGGACAGTGTTCTAGTGTTTTTCTAAGTGTAAAATTTCATTCTACGATTGTACGACATGTTTGTGGGCTTGAGTTCATTTAGAGTCATCCGAATAACTTCGTACGATATTTTTGCGAGTGATATTATGCACGGTCCAGAATATAATAATAATAATGAGTAAAAATAATTAAACCTAATTACGGGCTAAAATTTGAATAAGGTCATGGGTTTAATGTTAGTTTATTCTTGGAAAGAATTATCGTGTGCTCACTTTATGTAAAGTAAGCCTGGAACATGGCAATCCTCCGGACGGAGTAATGACGAATTATAGGTATATTTTCTGCGCTATTAATTTGAGTATGACTTGCAGATGGACATTATATTTTGAGTGATCATTTATGCATCCATTAGAGTCATTTTTGGAAGAGATGTGTCACTGGACATGATTTCTTCGAGCTTCAGTGCAGATTAATTGAGAGCCACGACATTATAGGTGAATAAAAATAAATGCCGCAACTCATGTACCGTAAGCGCGTATTCTAATATTTTGACCTGTGTTGTAGTTATTTGCTTGCTTATTTTGGATGATTTCTGTTTAAAATATTCCTTGAACATCGTTGTATAATTAATTTCTACACATAAGTGATAACCTCAATTCTATCACATTCTAAATCGATACCGGGGATATACGTGATATTGTCATCTAGAGAATGATTTCCCTAATTTGCAATAAATCCTAAATTTAATAATAATGGGTTAGTGTTCGTGTAAATAATATTATAATATTGTCGTGTACCTATGTGTGAATGTGTGATGTGTGATTTAATTATATTCTGTGTTTTATGAATATTTCTTGAATGACTGTGCGCGTCAAATTTTTGACCGATTTATATTATTTCGCGTGTCCGTAATTGGATGAATGATGAATCTTTAGAAGATTTTATTATAATTTAAGGTAGATTAGGGCCTAATTCACTAAGTTAAAGTGAATAAGAGAAGGCAACGTCCGTGGACTGATGTCACGAAACTGAATTATTAGATATTGTACAGTCACTTTCTGCATAAAAACGAGTAAAATTTAGGTTGATATGAGTTCAATTAAAAATTTATTATAAGAAGTTTAGTCACTTAATAATTATAAAAATGAAGTAATGGTTGAAGGGAAAGTCTAAGGAAGACTTATTAACCATAATTTTTTGAATTAAATAATTTTCAATAATTTAAATAAGGAAGAGAAAATGATCATTTTCTTGTGAAATAAAAGCGAGATCCGGATGGAATATTTTAATTTAAACAATTTGATTATCAGTATAGGAGAGTGATATCAGATATTATTTTGATTTTCAATTCATTTTACAGTAAATTAATGATCCCTATATTTGTTATTACAGACACGAACAGTCGTTGAACTTTAATTTGATCAAGATCCCTCATAAATGATAGCACGAGGAGAAGATATTTCCAAGAATCAAACCCAGATTTTGTGAATTTAATTGTTTTATTAGAAGGAGTGTCAGTTTTAAAAAAATGTATAAACCTATTTTAGTCTCCTTTCATTTGTCGCTAGTCCTTCATCTATCCCTGCCTTTAAAAATTTCTGCACAGCCGATAGCGAACGGTCCACCTCTGAGACCCTCGCTCTCCGGCGAGCTGAGCCCGGCATGATGGGGGCAGTATGTAGCTGTGTGAACTCCCCTCCTTCGAAGCAATTCACAACACAATGTTCATTCACTGCCTTGAGATGTATTCCAACGACGAGTATGTGGATATGTTACTTATCTATGGAAAAGCTAGAGAGAATGCATACCAGGCACAACGCCTGTACCAAGAACGCTATCGGGATTGATGACAACCGATGGGCATGACGTTTCGGAGTGTGGAAAGACGCCTGCGGGATACTGCATGCCTGGGAAAGACACGGCCTGTTCGAGATCATCCCTTGACGTCTGCTGACAATGAAGAGGTCGTGTTTGACGCTATCCGGCGTAACCCTCATACTAGTACACGGACCATTGCACAGGAGACGAATATCAGCCGAGGGTCTGTTATGCGGATATTGCATACCCACCGGTTTTACCCGTACCATCTGCACTTACACCAGGAGCTCCATGGTCATGATTTCGATGCCCGAGTGGCGTTCTGTCAATGGATCCTATAGCATGTGGACACTGATCCTGCTTTTATAGCGACGCTCTTACTTACGGACAAAGCACGATTTCACTACAATGGACAGTTAATCGCCATAATATGAATGACTGGACAGCTTTTCAGGTACAGTTGGGAGTAAATGTATGGCGTGGAATCATGGGTGATAACCTCATCGGTCCCCACTACTTTGAGGGCCATCTGACCAGCCAACACCATCTGCGGTTTGTCCAAAATGAACTACCACCATTTTTGGAACATGTGCCACTCCTTGACCGCTGCAGGATGTAGTTTCAGCATGACGGAGCTCCACCGCACGTGGCGGTTGTCGTTCGGAACCATCTCCACGCGACGTATCCTGATAAATGGATAGGAAGTGGAAGACCTGTCCCCTGGCCTGCCAGATAGCCCGATCTTACGCCCTGGACTTTTTTCTGTGGGCCATGTAAAACAACTGGTGTATGCACAGGAGCCAGTGCTTGTCACCTTAGAAAGCTCATCACCTAGGCATGCCGATCCGTTTCGCCAGAGACGTTGCAACGGGCCAAACGGTTCTTACAACATCGCGCGAGCTCTGTATCGAACACGGAGGTCGTCAGTTCGAGCAGGTGCTGCGTTAAATGACGTGGGTAACTGAAATCCTGTCACATGTTTTCTAGCCTCTATCGACCCAGCTCCGTACCAACGGCGCTTTACAGGGCTAAATAAACAAATCAGTCTGTGAAAAATACCGGTATTAAGTATACAACCTTGCCACATCCCAGGCAACTGGCTTTAAAGAAATACTTCCTTGGGACTCCAACCTTCTAACCCTCGAGCACTGTCAACTATCACACATCTTAACGCGCGCTAGCTACGTGAGCCACTGTGACACTTGACCTACGGCGCCCACTTCCCTGCCTATAACGGCCACAGACCATCATCACCACATCCTCGTCCAAACCAGCACCTTCCCCAATGCACGAAACATACGGTATTTTATAGGGTCAAGTAAACAAATCAGTCCTTGGAAGCTAGCAAGTATACAACCTTACCACATCCCAGGAAACTGGCTGTTAAAAGAGGTCTTATGTAAGATTCGATCCTCCTCTCTCGAGCATTGTCCACTACTGCATAACTCGCCGCCCGCTTGCCATGTGAGCTACTGCGACACTTGATCTACGGCACCCACATCCAAGCCTATACAGTACCACGCTCCCGGACTGTGCGTCCACCTCCTGTTTTTGAAGTAGGTGTTTTGCATAAATATACTCGTTTAACGGATTCATTTGAGGTACCCATGATTAATTAATAGTGGCGCTCATGATCCCTGCTGTCTTCTAGCCCGTAAACACACATCTCGTTATATTACCCCGGTTTAGGGTGAGGGACTTACATCTTTCAGAATTGTAGTGTATGCGAAGGGATGCATAAAACTGAATCGCAAGTGGCTGGTGGACCACTTGGTATATTTGTCTCCAAACATCAGGTTCGCTGCAGTTCTGATTTACACTTTCCCGCCAATTCAGTCGTGTTGCAGATGATATTGGGTACATTACCGCTAGTTGATGAGTTATCTTTCCATCAAGCTATGATACGTATTGGGAAATTTTATAAACCCATTCAACTGAGCCTTGCATAGATCTGTGTAAATTGTGTTGACCAGGACGTGAAAATAAGAAAATGTCATAACGGCGATTAATCGTGGTGATGGCAAGTATGAAAAATGAATGTAAAAAGGTACTAATTATAGTGTCAGGTTCATAATACGAGAAATGACCAATCATGCAACAAGGAAAACTTTAATATAGACAAATGTAACATGACACACCCACAAATAGAAACCATTAAGCACCCACTGAAAGGAAATATGGTGTATGTAAGAAGAAGAATGTTACAATACCATTGCCAAGTGTTAACAGAGAGTGTTATCATATTCCAGTATTTGTTACAATGCAGGAAAGCTCTGCGGCTAGTATCCAGTAATCGGGAGATAGTGGGTTCGAACCCCACTGTCGGCGGCCCTGAAGATGGTTTTCCGTGGTTTCCCATTTTTACACCAGGAAAATGCTGGGGCTGTACCTTAATTAAGGCCATGGCCGCTTCCTTTCCATTCCTAGGCCTTTCCTATCCCATCGTCGCCATAAGAAAAATCTGTGTTGGTGCGACGTAAAGCAAAATAGCAGGAAAGCTCCCTTTCTGCTCCGTAAGCATGCACTTATTCCCCAGCATTCTGTACTCCTCGTCCATCATGGCATCGCTTTCAGGCTACGTGACTGAATGGTCAGCGTTTTGGACTTCGGTAATCGGGGTTACATTCCCGGCCGTGTTGAGAGACTGTAATTTTACACTGCTATTTGCCTCGGCTATGGAACTGGTTTCTAGTCCTGTTCTCATCACTCCTGCAACTTTCAGACCACACACAACACGCAGTTTCCCACGCGTGGCAGACGTCACCCACGCTCGCCGGATTATCAGCCTTACAAGAGCTGCATCATGCGAACAATAACAAATGAAATTATTATTCCATGGTTGTTGTAATTGATGCTTTAATTCATTCACATAGTGGGATGGCCGTAGCTGATTCCTCAAATAGTTCCAGACGTACTCGATTGGTGACAAACCCATGAACCGTACAGATCAAGGGAACAGTTTAACTGAGAAAAGGCAGCTTGTGAACACTTGATCTTTACGTGAGCGGATAATATCTTCTTGAAACTCTGTTTCCGTGCTGCACTGTACATATTGTACCGTTCCAAGGCATCAGTACATGAACCAGTTACCATTGTTCACAAATATGACGTTAGAATGGAGCACCATCGGTGGGCCTCGAACTCAGCAGGGTTTGTCGAAGCCTCACCCTCCCCTACTAGAATAATTCGCTAGCCGAGTCTATATCGCATTTTCGGGTCTGTGGAATGTCGGATGGGGCGGTAAGTTCTTTAGTAATAGTCTCTATAGTAGGGGGGAAAGTTAATTATGAGAGGAATACGATCTCATTACTAATGAGAAGAGAGACAATATCTTGTATAACTAATTTTTACTTATACTAGTGAAACACATTATTTACATGGGTATGCCATACAAACACCTTACATACAGTAATTTGGGTGATCTTGACGTTTAGATGTTCGGTATTCTTTTTCTACACTTCATTATACGTTTAAATATTCAAACTTAAGAAGGCGTTCCCTCTTGGGTTATTTACACTATCTCAGATTTAGAGGGGCGCTTCCTCTCGAATTATTTCACTCTACACTTACATTAAATCACACACATATTTAATCAGTATGGGCACACCCCGCTGTAAACCTGTTTACCTGCCAAGAATTAATATATTCAATTTGCATCAAATTATGATATAAGTTTGCTAGAATCGGATGAACTGAAATAGGCAATTTACACTCCCCATCCTTTGAAAGTCGCGTTACAACACTTCCTTAAGTTAAACGTTGCCAAATATGCAGTATAATAAACACGCTCATCTCATTAGGATTTTTATCAATACCTATATCAGGACATTATTTACACAACGTTGCTACCTATGGACAAGCACTACCAGGTGATGTCAATACCAGACATCATAAACAAATAAATGGACAAGAATATATACATTTCACACACACACAATGAGTCACAGATGGTACAAGCCACCCGCTGTTGGTAACAGTGAACATAAACTTTTACTGTCTCCTGGAACGAACTCAAGATCTTCTGAGACGGGGTATATCTAATCTGGAATTCCCTGTACGCTATAAGTAATTAAGAAAAGAAATTGGAGGGATCCTTCCTTTAATGCTCATTTGGGATCTCTGCGACGTTGGCTCTATTTAAATTAACACGCGTAATCTCTGTGCCGAAAGGAAAGAAACTCGCCACTTGTATCTGTTCTATTTCACTCAAGAAAACGCCTTCACTCCCCCGTTTAAAGGGGCTCATAAAACTCCAGCTGTTAGCTGCCCGTGATACACTTTCAAGGGGCGGCCTGCCAAGCACTTCCCAGACAGTTATTTCACGGCAAATAATCTATTCACTTCTTTCAATACTGCCTACAATGGCATCACAACAAATCTCGGCCCTATATCCGGCCGTATTCAACATATTCACATCGCGATATGCACCTCGCGTATCTTAATGACAGATTCCAAGGGAACTTCACATTTTCATTTCACACTATATATTATGGCTACAGCCTGTTCAGCCATTTTATTTCCTCTCGGTACATTGACCACGATGCAGATTTAATGATGATCTCCTGCCACCAGGGTCCAAATTAACTTGCGCATTCGAGAACTAATTAATTAACGATGTAAGATACCCACTGTCTCGATGCCTTGTTCCAGGTGCCTTAGTTACTAATTAGGAGGGATCTCTACCAGGTGAAGCGCACAAAAAAAATGAATTACTGACAAATCTTGATGACTCGTATATTCTATGGAAAGATGATAACTGGAGTCACTTTTACAGAATATTTAAGCCCTCTCTACTTGACAACGCTTCACACTTAATTAAACCAAGGTCTTTATAATTACGTCATGCATTACCGAACCCTTATACAAGGATGGAAGTAAAATATGGTCGTCCCAAAACCATGATGAAAGTATTCTATAAAAGACCCAAATCAAAATGAAATTATTATTATTATTATTATTATTATTATTATTATTATTATTATCCCTCTGAAATGGCGTGCTCGCAGTCTACGTAACATCTAAGTGGAAAATCTATATATTTATAATGGGACACGACCTTCAAAGATATAAATACTTGGAAATGTGCTCAGCCTTCTAGATACCACGTTCACAGCTTTACAGGGAGGCAACCATGGTTTACTCGACTTCCATCACGTCATCAGCGATGCGAAGACCCATGATGACTTCCTGGCAGGTCACACACATGACAGCGACGTTCCAGACGTTCTCGGCTACCAGGCGAAATTCCGGCACGCAGTTAGATGTCTCGTTCTCTCCGGTACACAGGCAAAACTCTGGCATTCAGCTGGATGTCGACGTTCTCACAGACATGTAAATGAGGGGAAGTTATCCCATGTGAATGCGTTAGTTTATTACACATCACAGTTTGAATATATGGTTGAATATACTCATTAGCACGAGCATTCCAACACGATGTCGGTAATGTCCCAGAAACCCGACATTAATCCCTTCTCATTTATCTAATCTTCTTGTAGGCAGCTATTATAGGCCCAGAAATTTCACTAGTTTCCCTAGAAACGACAGTGGTTAGGCCACTAATGTACACTGACTGACAGAGCAAATGCAACACCAAGAAGGAGTGGTTCGAAAGGGATGAAAGTTGGGAAAAAACAGAGACGGCACGGACGAATAATTGATGTTTATTTCAAACCGATATGCAGGTTACACAATGCGCACGGCATCGACTCAGTAGGATGTAGGACCACCGCGAGCGGCGATGCACGCAGAAACACGTCGAGGTACAGAGTCAATAAGAGTGCGGATGGTGTCCTGAGGGATGGTTCTCCATTCTCTGTCAACCATTTGCCACAGTTGGTCGTCCGTACGAGGCTGGGGCAGAGTTTGCAAACGGCGTCCAATGAGATCCCACACGTGTTCGATTGGTGAGAGATACGGAGAGTACGCTGGCCACGGAAGCATCTGTACACCTCGTAGAGCCTGTTGGGAGATGCGAGCAGTGTGTGGGCGGGCATTATCCTGCTGAAACAGAGCATTGGGCAGCCCCTGAAGGTACGGGAGTGCCACCGGCCGCAGCACATGCTGCACGTAGCGGTGGGCATTTAACGTGCCTTGAATACGCACTAGAGGTGACGTGGAATCATACGCAATAGCGCCCCAAACCATGATGCCGCGTTGTCTAGCGGTAGGGCGCTCCACAGTTACTGCCGGATTTGACCTTTCTCCACGCCGACGCCACACTCGTCTGCGGTGACTATCACTGACAGAACAGAAGCGTGACTCATCGGAGAACACGACGTTCCGCCATTCCCTCATCCAAGTCGCTCTAGCCCGGCACCATGCCAGGCGTGCACGTCTATGCTGTGGAGTCAATGGTAGTCTTCTGAGCGGACGCCGGGAGTGCAGGCCTCCTTCAACCAATCGACGGGAAATTGTTCTGGTCGATATTGGAACAGCCAGGGTGTCTTGCACATGCTGAAGAATGGCGGTTGACGTGGCGTGCGGGGCTGCCACCGCTTGGCGGCGGATGCGCCGATCCTCGCATGCTGACGTCACTCGGGCTGCGCCTGGACCCCTCGCACGTGCCACATGTCCCTGCGCCAATCATCTTCGCCACAGGCGCTGCACCGTGGACACATCCCTATGGGTATCGGCTGCGATTTGACGAAGCGACCAACCTGCCCTTCTCAGCCCGATCACCATACCCCTCGTAAAGTCGTCTGTCTGCTGGAAATGCCTCCGTTGACGGCGGCCTGGCATTCTTAGCTATACACGTGTCCTGTGGCACACGACAACACGTTCTACAATGACTGTCGGCTGAGAAATCACGGTACGAAGTGGGCCATTCGCCAACGCCGTGTCCCATTTATCGTTCGCTACGTGCGCAGCACAGCGGCGCATTTCACATCATGAGCATACCTCAGTGACGTCAGTCTACCCTGCAATTGGCATAAAGTTCTGACCACTCCTTCTTGGTGTTGCATTTGCTCTGTCAGTCAGAGTATTAGCATTCTCGTATTTCATGATACTAGTTCAGGCCTGTTCTATTGCACTTAGCCGTAAGTCGAGCTCTCAACTGCACTACGGATTACTTTAACGTGGCACTGTCCTCAATTGGGTCGACAATGAGCCGTTCACTGACTTTCTTGGTAATTCACATTTATATCAAGCCCGCTCGTTCCACACACTTCGCTAAGTACGTCCCTATATATGTTAACTGAGCCGTATTAGCTTAGATGCATAGGAGGCTCGATGTACGACCTCTTCTACACACGGACATCGGTTATTGCGGTTTCGCACCGTTCCTATTTTATTAATTAGCGGCACACTGTACACGCTAACATCTCACTCAGAGGGTGATTATTTCCACATATATTCACAGACTTTAATAAATCACTGCATTACACTGCTCAAATTACAAGATTATTTCTTCACAAACGACTCACACACAAACCACGACGAAATACTACCGTACTGGCGTTGCACTGAAATGCACTGGATAGTGTCTACCTCTCAGCTCTTGAATATATAGGCGAGCTACGCTAGAGACCCGAATGCTGAGGGTGGGGGAAAAAATGCAACCCTTTCTCACACGTTGGTCCGTTAATACGCAACGTATAGTGACGAACAGGATATCAAATTGTAGCTCTTGCATTCTCATTTCCACTGAGTGAATGTTTTTGAAATAGCTTCGTAGATTCTCAAGCAATCTCAAAAGCGTCCTTTTGTCTCTGGCGGTGAATGATGACGAGCACAGGGGATTCCTTGTGTTCGCTGTCACGGTTAGGGTCCAACATCTGTTAGTCATTAAGACGCGCCCTTGTTTACAGCGTAGTTACCGCTCTGTCAGTTAAGTAGAGCACTTCTCGGTCTCATAATTATGCGTAGAATTCACTGATTCAAATGAATGTTTGCGCTTAATTATCCATTGGGTATTTTGCGGTTTATAAAATTAACAGAAACAAAACAGCTGAATGCGATAAGTTGGCAGTGGTGGATGAGCGAGGAAAACAGGGTATAATGTTAGTTTTCACGTTGGATATACTCTCTGGGCTCAGCTAGTGACCTAGATTCTTTGTCACGTGATAACGCGTATCTTTTCATCTCGCTCGCGGTTGGAGTGAGAAAACTTCGAGTACAAGCTCTCTTGCACCGCCTTGCTGCTAATTACCAGCAACTAGAGCTGGGTCGCGCGACTCTGGATACTGCAAATCGAGTGCTGGAGCGGGCAGAAAAATTCTAACTTGGGCAGTTTTTATCGTAGAATGACGCGGAAAACGGCATATTTCATCTCCTGGATATCATGACATACCATAGGTGACGTTGTGAACGGTCACAATATGGTGGTACGTCTTGTTCTTTATAGTTTTTTTTCTTTTGCTAGGGGCTTTACGTCTCACCGACACAGATAGGTCTTATGGCGACGATGGGATAGCAAAGGACAAGGAGTTGGAAGGAAGCGGCCGTGGCCTTAATTAAGGTACAGCCCCAGCATTTGCCTGGTGTGAAAATGGGAAACCACGGAAAACCATTTTCAGGGCTGCCGATAGTGGGATTCGAACCTACTATCTCCCGGATGCAAGCTCACTGCCGCGCGCCTCTACGCGCACGGCCAACTCGCCCGGTGTTCTTTATAGTACCAGCAGTGGTGACATTTGGTCATAGCAGATACTTTACTGTACATACACTATAATATCAGAGATAAAGAACCCATGATTCCAAATGATGAATAGAGGATGTCCTTGCTCCATATGTGTCAGTCACACTAACATACGACAGTTGTATGTGGTTATAGAGCAATATGATTCAGCGTTGAACATGGCGTATCGTCATAATGTTCGCGTCCAAGTTTCTTCATCACGCCGGCACTGCAAGTGAAGACGTCGACGATATGATTTTGTGGGAATCGCGCAGGAGTCAGCATGACTACAGTTCTAATTCTTCCAGACGACCTTCTTGTGACACAATGTTTTCAAATGCCTGCCAGAGGCTTTGGCAGTGATACTTGTTTCCATTCTGGTATGGCGGGCTGGAATTATTGTGTGTCGGTATGGACAAGAGAATATCGAGCGAGAGTTAATTCCCTCGACTGTACACTGGTTCCATTATAGCCTATTGTTACTTTCAAATCATTGTTCCCAGTATGCTGGCAGTGGAGAAATATATCCTGTCATCTAGAAGCAGACCTATGACAAAGCCTCCCTCGACACAGATATCGGTGTCCAGTGCCTTTTCCAAGCATTCCATTCTCCCATATACTTACAGGATGCATTCTAATGACCTTGCCTGTACAACTTACTGTTATTATAAGTACATAATGATCTACGTATCCCATGTTAACTTTATGCCTAATGATGTTGCAATCGAATAGGAACCAACCCTCAAAAATCTCGATTTCCACATTTTTCCCTTTTTGAAATCAGAAATGATCGATCAGTTTTGATACGAACCAGCTAACCTTCTTATAAACTGATATTTTTAATCGTGCAACAAAGATCCAAGCCGTTAAGAATTCAATGAGTTAGTGAACCGTTAAAATTGATATATGTGGAGTAAACGTTAATTGGATCCATACCAGAGAAATAGTTCTAGAAAACGCACTGCCGATGTCAGTTTTCATGAAAGAACTTTTAAGGTACTATTCAAGAAGTTCACATACAGAAAAATGTATCTTTGGTAAACGTACACCCATCGCGAAGCTAGAAGGACATCAAACCTCTTATGCACCTCGTACTACCTGATTCCATACCGGGCTTAGTAGCTAAGGCGGTAGAGCACTGGACTTGTGAGTGTCAGTGGGACGTGAAACCAATGAAAATGCTAATACCACACCTGATCCCTACAAATACGATTTGAAATAAGTGACGTGATCGAAGATACAGATGGATTCGACACTCTTCAATTTTGATGAGAACTCAGTTGAGTGGTGTTTAGTGTACACATCAGTAATCACGAAAGACATCTGGTATTGGTGTATTGCGAATGAAAATTCCGGGTTAATAACTAACATTCCCGATATGCTGTGAAGGAATATTCCAGGGTAGTTGTGGAAAAGTATTTTTCTGTCTTTTCTGTAATATTTAGTATGCTTGAAAGCAATTAATTTTGTCTACTAATGTCGAGAGCAAGGAAATCAAGGAATAAAACCCTCAGATGCCGACTTAGAGAGCAATTATTCATTGTGCAACAGGAAGCCAGGGTGAATTTCGGTTGATAAAAGACTACTGTGTTGACTGCGGTGAAAAGAAAGTGTAAACAGTTATATTTTATTGTTACCATTAGTGTTTACATGCCACCTCTGTAGAATTCAATTTTAATCGTTCACTAAAGTTTGTTCACGCTTGCTGGTTCCTTCTTGTATAACACCGTCCAATTTATCACTACATCTGGGTGTTTAAATATTCATGCACATCATATTAAATATACTTAGGCAGAAAGTGGTTTAACCAAATATCAGGAAGAAATTATTGAGTCCAATTCTCTGAGATAACAGGTAACGTGCAGTCTTGCGTGGGGTATTATACTAATTCATGGCTCTACAGCACATGTTTTGCTGCTACAGTTTTATCCTTTTGTTATTAAACTGACGTCAATGGTATGTGCCGTCCCATCCTCGACTGGAGAAAGATTTGCGGCTCGTGATGCCCTGACCACTTGACGACTGTTGAATAGGTTAATGAATATGTGGTCAGACATTATCCTCATGAAGAGCGCATAACCTCTTATCTCTGAAAAGCGCTCTGTAACACGCTCTGGACCTGTCTGGCGTTGATTAATATCCTATCGATAATTACAGTACCAGTACTGAACGGAAATTGTAATTAATGGTGTATCAAACATGAGGGCACAGTGCAGACTCAACACATAAAAAAGCAAAGTAATCTCCATAGAGGCCATGAAGGCCCTTGAATGGGTGGAAGGTAAAGGCTTCCACCATTCGTAACCTCGACACTTGATGGGGTAGAGTGGTTAGCTCTACGCCCGGGTGCCTTTGCCCCCAGGAATTAACCTGGTACTCATTCTTGGTATAGGCTGAGTGAACCTCAGGACCATATGCACCTCCGGAAGTGGAAATCTCGTTTCTTAAATTTTACGACGTCCTTCCTGGCAAACCAGGCACACCTTTACCGGCTCGGCAGGTAACACCTAGACTCAACACGTGCATGTTGGAATATTCACCTAATCATGCCAAATTGAAGCACATGGATGGTCATCACAAACCAGAATAAAGAATCTTCTTCAGTCACCAAGCACGGTGATCATGCGTCATGCAGTATGGAGCAGTTGTTTTAATGGGAATCCGTCCAAGACCAGCCGTCTCCAAAATCCAGTACTGTTGCAATATCAGTACTAGTAGATTCTGTGGAGTTTTATGTGGTCAGTTTTACACCACGGGGACCATCTCATGCATTGCGGAACTGAATCATGATTGAGCCGGTTGGGAAGCGAGAAAATAAATAAGCAAGCAATCATGAGCGCTACAACTTACATGAAATTCGAACAAGGACCATACTTTTCATGACAGAAATAAAGTTACGACCACCTTGGTGAGACTGTATCTGGCTGCAGAGGGTACCAATGAACTTCCAGACTCCGCGAAGGATCCGTTAATATCGATACGAGAGGAGGGATCACTTTTAATGTGCTCTCCGGAATTATTCGAAATGACAACTCTGCCTTGCGAAGATTCGAAAGACTTCATTTTCGTTAATCGCCTAATTACAGGACAAGTACCGACATATACTTTCTTCTAGATACCTTTCGTTTTTCATATGAGGCGATTTGAGATATCAATCGAGCAACAAAGCATTAACATTACCACGGAGCATCCAGGATGCCAAGAGTGAGATTTTTGCTGTCTAAGACAGTTTATTTCTTGCCAGTCCTTCAAATTAATCTTAAAATCGTAACAGAGTCGAGCATCGAGCCAACACTAAGGCGCACGTTATATTTTAAATTGACCCAAACTGATAAGAAACATCGAGTACTGGAAAGGATATGGATGCAATACGAACAATGAATATTTGGAAAATTCTAATACACTTCGCATTTATTTCAAAAAATATTTTTGGTGATATCAAAAGTGTTGTAGTATCCGCGGGAGGCATCGAAAGCTACACACCAGTTACTTTGAGTACTATTTACCTTATGCTAGAAGTAGGTCAGTATTGCCAACAGATCAGTTCACATCCGATGGCACAGTATTTATTTTAACAGAGATGTGTAACACCTCTCTCCGGCGTGTAATGTCACCACAGATAAAATCTGGGCCAAGTCACACAGTACAACCATCTCAGAGAAATTTCACGATAGATCCCCTTTAGTATGATGTCCAACTTGTGTACTCGTTTTTATGATATATAAATCACAACCTGGAAACATCACTATTGCTCAACAATTTAAAATCAAATCAAACTAGATCATCACTACGCTTATACTTCTAAACTACTTAGGCTATACATAAAATATGCAGCTCTATTTTTATTTTTTATTTTTTTGCTAGGGGCTTTACGTCGCACCGACACAGATAGGTCTTATGGCGATGATGGGATAGGAAAGGGCGCTTCTACGCGCACGGCCAACTCGCCCGGTACTATTTTTTCTAGAAAACCAACCGTGACAACAATTTGATTTTCAGACAATCTGTCAAATGCGGAAAACTAAGTGACTGTGGCCTTTATACTAAATCGGACAGTGTGTATGTCACCTGAATTTGCCGTCTCACATACCTAAAGTTGGATTGCTGACTTTAATTTCCCTAGGGGCAGTAACTACACCTCGTTAGTTTACATCGAGTATTTTGTATTTTCGAAGCAAGTTTTAAAGTAAGTTCCTTTCCTACTCTCCTGAAATGACTCCAAGGAAAGTTATGCAACCTAATATGTCTTCAGTCTTGGCTCTTACCGACATTTCGAAAAAAATTCTCCGTCATTCACGTTTAGCATATTTGATTAATTAATAGCGTGATATATTTCTTAAAATACATGTTCTACTTATTCCGGGAGCAATTGTCGACAAATTTGACACATGATTTATAGCTACACTACTCGGGCATAGAAATGGAAGCTATTCAATTACATTTTCCAGTTACTAGACGCAATACATAATAATTATGTCATCTCATGGCCATCGCCTATAATTATTATAGGCATGGCCATGAGATGACGAGCTGACAGGAGAGAACACCTGTGTGACGGCCTGTATAGAGATGGAAACACGTAAAAGGACGTCTGCGGGACTAAATACTGGCACCTCGGCGTCTCCAAAAACCGTAAAAGTGGTTAGTGGGACGTAAAAACCAAAAATATTCTTGTTATAGAATAGGAAGCAGTTTGGCTCTGATACAACGGTCAACCATTATTTATTTATTTATTTATTTATTTATTTATTTATTTATTTATTTATTTATTTATTTATTTATTTATTTATTTATTTATTTATTTTTCAAAGCACTTCTCACTCGCACTGTCAACAGACGAGTTAAATGTAAACTTCCATAATAAAATACACTAGTGTCCAATAGTTAAGCATAAGTTACGAGTAGGCAGGGCAACAGGAAATAGACCGCAAATCGCACGACATATGCACCTACCAACCTTACGTGTTCGCTCTGTATAGGAAAGGAGTGTGCCCTGCTTTGACTAGCAGCGTAACCGCAAGGTAAACACAGCCAGTGTCTGCGCCCTACATTCCCTCAGTCGTGTTTGCCCTGTTATAGTGTGCGGAGTGTAGCCTCGTGGTGAACGTGAAAACATAATGGCACAACGACGCCATTTGGACCCCATGTTTTGCAGGATAGAATACTCGGCCGCTTTCAAGCAGGCCAGACACAGAACGAAGTCCCCGTATCCTTGAATGTGCCACAAAGTGTCATTTCCAGGCTTTGGAGATGATTTCAAGCACAGGAGATGTTAGTCGTACGCCAGTACCAGGTCGACCAAGTGTAACCACCCTTAACAGCCCGAAGAAATCGGAGTGCACCTGCAAGACAATTGTCGGCGGAGCTTGCAGCTACCTCAGGGGTAACCGTTTCCCGACAAACTGTGCACCGGAGGCTCAGAACAGCAGGGCTGTTCGCCAGACGTCCAGCGGTGTGCGTCCCGCTCACTCCAACTCAGAAACGGCCCGTTTACTGTGGAGCCGTCAACATCGAAACTGGACCATGAATGAATGAATGGAGGCATGTGCTCTTTGCAGACGAATCCCGCTTCAGTTTGCAGAACGATTCCCGTCGCACATTAATCTGTAGAGAAACGGGTAGCCGATACAACCACAGGAACATCGTGGAACGGAACCAGTATGGTGGTGGTGGCGTCATGGTGTGGGGCGGCATCATGTTGAATGGCCGTACGGACCTGCACATCTTCATGGGTAGTCCGAGGAACGCTGTTAACGCTCGGAGATATAGGGATGAGGTACTGAGACCACATGTTTGACTCTTCAGATGTGCGGTTGGTCCAGACTTACTCTTAATGGACGATAATGCCTTACCGCACCGCGCTGCGCTGGTGGATGAATTTCTGGCTGGGGAAGACATTCATCGCATGGACTAGCCAGCGAGGTCTGCGGACCTGAATCCTATAGAACATGCCTGGGATGCATTGGGGAGGCGAATTGCATCTCGTCAGCCTCCACCAAGGACCCTCCAAAACCCTTGCATTGCCCTTTGGGAGGAATGGGATCGACTGCCACAAGAGCTATTGGACCATCTGATAGAGAGCATGCCACGTCGCTGCGAAGCATATGTGGCGTTAGGGGTAACCATACACCCTATTAAGAACATATTTTGTTGTGGAAGACATTGCCAATTTGTTATTTGTTGTCAAAAGTATACCTTAGCTATCAGAAGCTTTCTGACACATTTTTTGGACAAGTTGTGTGACATATGGTGTGTGAGTCAGCTTCCGTTTGTTCAGCAATCCGTCTGACATTCCTATCAGGCGGTATGGCCTCATTTAGTGATTATGCTTAACTTTGGGACACTAGTGTACAACAAACATAACATATGCTTGTTGTGTAAAGCTTGCTTGTTGTTTAAAGAGGCCTAACATCTAGGTCATCGGTCCCATCACAGATGAGTAACAAGATCAAATACAAATAAATAACAAATCTCCAAATCGAAACTCTCAAGAATGTCCATGTTCATAGCCAAGCCTCAGGATAGTGAAAAAATCTACACATTAATTTATTCTTAATAGATAATGTACACTCATCTTGAGTATACCTTTACTTGGTGATATATCAAGCTCTTGCCTCTTATTAATATAAATAGAGTTTTGGGAGACAGATTAGAAAGAATTGTTTGCTATGTGAGGGAAATGTGGAGAATTTCTTTGACACTGGTGAAGCGGGAAGGAATACGGATAGAGAACAGTTAAACAAAATATCCTGGGCAGAAGTTTTCTTTTGAAACCTCGTGGAGGAAATTTAGGTCACCTGCCGTTCACGTAATGTGCAGCGATGACACATTTATCTCCCTTATTACTTGTTGCCTAAACTGAATCCTAAACTTTGGGTTTCTGTTCCTTACAATGGCAGCAAAGAAGGGCATTGCTCTGTATAAAGGTTTAACATTGGACGGAGGAACTGTTGTCAAAATCGGAAAGCATTAGTTCGAAAAAGGCTGAATAATCGTGAGGCAGAAACGAAAAGCAGTGGGACCAGAGATTTATGTGAAACGGTATAGAAAGTCTAATAATTTTATGGCGTTGGCTGGATGTTTGTACGTGGCATTTAAATTGTAATTTGGTATCGAAAACAAACGATAAATCTCGAGAAACTGCAGTGATGGGCTTGTCAAGCAGGTAATATGATGTCAGCAGTGGAGGTTTACGTGGGTTTATGGTCAGGTGGCTGCATTCTTCAGCATTCGCGTTTAGATTGCTAGTACAACACCAGTTCGAGAGGACGATGAGCGAGGACTGTAGAGGAGCTGCATATGCTGGATTCCTGATTACCCTAAATATATTTTACTCGTCAGCAAAGGGTAGGGTATTTGCTGTTACGTTGTGTTTAGACGACAGATCGTCCAAAAAAAAGGAAGGGTAGCAAAGGCTCTCCCTTGTGGAACACCGGAGATGTTTGGTAACAATGAGGATGATGCGCCTGTTTTTACTACTCTCTGCCAGCAGTTATGCAGGAAGTCAGCAAGAAGAGTCCAGAATACTGCCTCTTATATTGAATCGTTGTTAGAGGTTATGGAGTAGAATCGAAAGCTTTCGAAATGCCTACGTAAGAGATACCCAGCTGCAATTTAGTGGCAATAGCCTGTGAGACGAAACCATGTAATTTGGACAGGTTTGATAGAGATAATCTCCTATGTAGCAAATAGAAAACCGTACTGGTTGGTTGAGATATAGGACGAGGAGAATTCGATTAATTACTTTAAGACTTTTTCCACACAGCCGGATGAGTAGCTCGGAGGGTAGAACACTGACCTTCTTAGCCCAACTTGGCAGGATCGATCCTGGTTCAGTCCGGTGGTATTTGAACGTGCTCATATACGTCAACCTTGTATCTGTTGATATACTGGCACGTTAAAAAACCCTGCGGGCCAAAATTCCGGCACCTCGGCGTCTCCGAAAACCATAAAAGTAGCTAGTGGGACGTAAAATCAATAACAATTCATTAAACATTAAACACATTCGTTGTCCTAAATACAAAGTACTAATATTGTTATTGTAGGCTTGGTGAACCATAAATATTTGAGGCTGATAGACCACTATTTTCTACTTTACTTACTTCTCTGTAGGTGAGAACTACAATTGTACTCAATGTTAAAAGTGTAAAGTAGATCATTCAGAGTTTCACGGCGAATATCCTCAGCGTGATTCCCGGGATTTTCTATAGTTGATCAGTTCCTTAATTCAGGTCCCTATGTCCTTATCCTTATTGTTGCTTCATAAAATTAATTTGAGAATTCTTCAAAACTGTACGTGTTTAATTTCCACTCAACTATTAAAGATTTTGAAGGCACTTCGGTGGCGGAATTTGTCCCTGAGAATTCGTTGAACGCACCGCAAGCCAACGACGGAGTTCTTGTATTTAGAGACTCTTATAGGCCTCTAATCTGATCTAACAAGAAATGACTCGTCTTGGAAATTCTCTGTCAGAAACTCCATGTATTGTTTGGGAAGCATATCTGATAACGAGCTAGGATATCCAAAGATTAAGAGTGCAGCGATCGTGATATATAAAGCATTGTCACTTGATGACGGAGTAGAAGATAAATAAATACTCGACTGGTAGCTTCTACATTAAGATTTATTAATTAATTCCAAAAATCACTTGCACCCAGGTACACAGTTACACGGTACAGAGTTCGTACACAGTCTCTCTAATTAACGCTCTCTCTCTCTCTCTCTCCCTTGACATTCAATCACACAACTTATTCAGTCTAACACACACGAGCTAGAATAATTACACAACGGTACCTACTTCAACAGTCCCTTGCACCCTAGCGCAGTTCACTGCACATTGTATTGCAACAGCGGCCGCACACTTCATACCTTGCGCACAGACTTACCTTCATTTACAGGTAGTCTTCGTTCTTCAAGGTCCCACTTCGTACAACTGCACTGTTTCGTCTTCGCCGTCAAGTCCACGCTGTAGCACGCTAATCCTATATTCGCAGCAGTTCACGCACTACACAGCACTGTCCTCAGCTGCACTTTCCCGTTACGCCGTTGGAACCAGGCTGACTTGCTCCACCCAGGCTCGTTCCCCAAAATGGCGTCGTGGAGACCTTCCGCACTACAGTACGTTCTGTACCAACCAGTTGCGGTCACCAGAGCAACGTCCAAATAATTTTTAGTACATCAGTACAATGAAGAACAAGGTCATATACTCTTTCTTCCATCACTTCGCCCACATCTTAGAAAAGCGGAGGGTGGGAACTGAGTCGTACACGAACAATTGGCCCAGTTTTACTACCACACTGACGCCGGCTTCGTGTGCAGGGATGAGTTCATTATTGGGTGTGTCTATGGTGGTTGGTAGTGCGGTGTGTTGCTGTATATTAAGAGGTGTGTATTGAGACAGAGACCCCACTGACATACCAGTACTCAAGTGTGCACTCACATGGCAATTTCTTGGACCGAAAATCAAAACTATAACCTCAAGCAAAAGTCACGAGCACCTGACCAATCACGCTACGTACCCGAATCAATTTCTCATGTCATGATTGTAATACTATGAATGGAAAATATTTACATGTAATACCAAAGCCACTAAACAGATTTATTGCTGTGTTCATGTAGAGTAAGAGAAAGGGATGATGTTTAGACTCAGTTATTATATATTTAAAAGATAAAAGTTGTGGAATTGACAGAGCTCACAGACCTAGTTATGAACTGAGGATTGTGGAGGTGCTGCTTAGCTAATTCGCAGAATGCTGAAAGGTATAATAGTTTACGACAGAGCTGCATGTATTTATGTATCTTCGACATTATGCTGTTACCTGTCCTAAGTAAATAAATAAATAAATAAATAAATAAATAAATAAATTTATGTAATAATAATAATCCAAACCAAACCCCATGGCACTAGAGCCCTTGAAGGGCCTTGGCCTACCAAGCGACCGCTGCTCAGCCTGAAGGCCTGCAGATTACGAGGTGTCGCGTGGTCAGCAGGCCAAATCCTCTCGGCCGTTATTCTTGGCTTTCTAGACCGTAATAATAACAATAATAATAATAATAATAATAATATAAATAATACCGAGCTGGATAGCTGCAGTCGCTTAAGTGCGGCCAGTATCCAGTATTAGGGAGATAGTAGGTTCGAACCGCACTATCCGCAGCCCTGAAAATGGTTTTCCGTGGTTTCCCATTTTCACAGCAGGCAAATGCTGGGGCTGTACCTTAATTAAGGCCACGGCCGCTTCCTTCCCACTCCTAGCCATTTCCTCTCCCATCGTCGCCATAAGACCTATCTGTGTCGGTGCGACGTAAAGCAAGTAGCAAAGAAAAGTAATATAAATAGTTAAAAAACATTTTACAATATTCCGATCTATTGTAAACAGAGAACGCGACTTCTCTTTCTCTAGAGAAATGGTAAGGCTGGAACACGGAGTGTTGCCGAGTTCGTCCCAGCAATAACAATTACGGACAGTTTTAACGAAGCTCGTTACGGTATTATAGTATGTTACTTAACGAAGTTACATGAGATCTTGGAGAGTCTGCGAAGAAACTGAAACTTCCAAGCAGGCAAATGAAAATGAATATAATCCGAGCTCTTTAATTAAAGTACCGCGTCGCTCTTTTAAGAGTAACATCATTTTGTCTACCTAATGCTATTTCAAATAATAACGTAATATTCTATTTTAGTTCGATACCATCTCACAATTTTTCTGGTTCACATCCTTGTCTCGCTTATTAAAGACAGTTCGCTCGAGGTGAAATAAATGATAAATGAAGCGAAAAGACAAGAGAATCAAAGTGAATTAAGCTCCAGTTCATTGCGTTTACTTTGATTAAGGAGAGACCTTGAGGAATAATAGGCATGGAATTGCCATTTTTAAGGTGAAGTGAGCACAGGGTCACACTCCCTTCTCAGAACAAAGGTAGAAATTTTATAGCTCCCGGACTTTTGTTCATTGTGCGCCACTTTAAGCTTGTAACCTGATTTGTCTGTTCTATTCAACCGCACGGAAGATGGTTAATAAAGTAGCGTCATTTACAGTACAGTGAGCCACAATGAGCGTATTGTCATGTTGGCAGTACTTAAAAGCGAATGAAACCTTACACGTAAACGAGAAGAGCGTAGAGTGATTAAAAATCATGGTGCTGTTACCGTCGCTTCGGGGACCCGGACTCCGAATCAACCATTTAATAGTGACCATTTTCAATACTGCCCTTCGATTCTACTATAATATACCCAAATAGTTCTTAATAATAATAATAATAATAATAATAATAATAATAATAATAATCGCCTTTGCGGTGTAGTGTTTAGTTTGATTAGCTGCCAACCCTGGAGGTCCGGGTTCGATTTCCGGCTCTGCCACGAAATTTGAAAAGCGGTACGAGGGCTGAAACCGGGTCAACTCAGCCTAGGAACGTCAACTGAGTAGAGGGGGTGGTTCGATTCCCACTTCAGCCATCCTCGAAGTGGTTTTCCGTAGTTTCCCACTTCCCTTCCAGGCAAATGCCGGGACGGAACCTAACTTAAGACCACGGCTGCTTCTTGCCCTCTCCCTTGTCTAACTTATCCCTTCCGATCTCCCCATTTCCTACAAGCCCCCTCTTCAGCATAGCAGTGAGGCTGCCTGGGTGAGGTACTGGTTCTCCTCCCCGGTTGTATCCCCGACCCAAAGTCTCACGCTCCATAAAACACTGCTTTTGAGACGGTAGAGGTGGGATCCCTCGCTGAGTCCGTGGGAAGAACCAACCATCCACAGTAAACAGATTAATAAAGGAAGACAGAAAGAAAGGAGAAAAGAAAAATGATATTATTATTATTATTATTATTATTATTATTATTATTATTATTATTATTATTATTATTATTATTATTATTATTATTATTATCATTATTATTAGACTATTATTATTATTATTATTATTATTATTATTATTTTATTATTATTATTATTAGTATTATTATTAGACTATTATTATTATTATTATTATTATTATTATTATTATTATTATTATTATTATTATTATTATTATTATTATTATTATTATTATTATTATTATTTTAACTTACAAGTGGTCCGGTTCTTTGGTTGAAGAGTACTGTCGGCGTTAATTGGTTAATTCCTCTACGTCACGGAATGGGTGTTTGTGGTCGTCTTAATACACATCCTCATTTACATGCAACATGTCACATAACTAACCAAGAAAGAAAAAGATTAAGAAGAAGAGAAGTCCCAGTAACTACATTTACGGTCTCCAGAGACGTCGTGATGACGAAATTTGTCCCGCAGCATTTTCTGTTATGTTTGGATAAATCTATGGACACGAGGCTGGCAGATTTCAACACCTTAAAATACCATCCGACGGAGCTGGGATCGAAACCGCGAACATTGGCTGACAAAACCAGTATTTTACTATCTGCGCCACTCATATTGAGTTCGTATTATAAAAATTCCGAGTATGGCTTACCATTGTAAATAACTAAAATACTGTAACTTACTGAGTTTTCACAGATGATGTTGATTCTTGTTGGGTTCTTTCACGTCGCACCGACACAGATGAGTACGCTGACCGGTCAGCCAACGAGTCGGACTGTTTTCAAGTTATATCCGTTTATCGCACTTGCGTCATACTAACAGTGGCGTTCCTAAGGCCAAGCAGGCATCAATTTTTGATAAGGAGACAAGTCTCTCATAGTGCATTGGCACTGCCGGTGGCTACAATTAGCCTACGCAGTGGCCTCCACGGTATGCACTAGCCAGCGTCTTGGTAGGTGTGCTAGGTACCAACTGATGAGCCCAGCCTAGCACACGGGGGCGAAACGCTGGCAAACAGGAATGAGTTAGCTGGAAAATTTATAATGTCCAATAACGGACCATTTATATTGGTATTATAATACTGTAAATCTGTTCATACTTTTTCCAAGTATCAATTCGACTGACATGCAACGTGTGATCAGTTACTCAGTTCAACTGTTTTCTTTTCAAGTGTCAATTCCATGAACCTTTGACATGTGTGATTCAACGAGGTGTTTGAGTCAAAGATTCAAGTGTCATTTTCATTAACATTTGACGTATCCCGCTTATAATGAATCAATGCAGTATTTAAAGCAAAAAATAATTTATTCGACAGTGATACATGTGAGTTGAATACCATATAGGGGACTTGTGTGCTCGTCACGCTTCACCTGTCAGTATTCTCATGAGAGATCGTACCCTGCAACGTGTGCAACTAGAAATTCGAGAAATTCCAGATCCTCCAGAAATTCCAGAAATTCTATAACGTCAAGAACTTCGCATCAAGGACGGGCGTGTTCCCTGTCCAGACCAAGCCCAGTAATCATTCCGGAGTCCGGAGGTTCCAGCCTGCTACAACGCATCAACTCTCAACTTGTGTAAAAGGTGATAAGAATTTGTTTCAAATTAATAATAAAACCAGATTTTCAAAAGAATATAAATTCAATGAACTAATACCCCTCTCTGTACCAACTCCAATGCTTGCGTACACCCCATTAGAAATCTCCCTACCGAGCTCGATAGCTGCAGTCGCTTAAGTGCGGCCAGTATCCAGTATTCGGGAGATAGTAGGTTCGAACCCCACTGTCGGCAGCCCTGAACATGATTTTCCGTGGTTTCCCATTTTCATACCAGGCAAATGCTGGGGCAGTACCTTAATTAAGGCCACGGCCGCTTCCTTCCCATTCCTAGCCCTTTCCTGTCCCATCGTCGCCGTAAGACCAATCTGTGCCGGTGCGACGTAAAACAACTAGCAAAAAAAAAGAAATCTCCCATGTTATTCAAGCTAGTATCTGCGGATAAAGGCATTTTTCCTGGTACAATAGATTCTACAATATATCTAGGAATAGCAATAATTAGACATTTTCAAGTAAATAATAGTTTGTTAAATTACTGTACATATTCACGCTGAGGCTATGCGTGCTCAACACACAAATGCTAAAATGTGTAATACGTCGTGACAGTTTGAAGGTATTATATTACTAATTTGATGAGTCCTTAATCTCACATAGTGTAGGAGTATGGGCTTCGGTTTGTAATGCAGATGTTAACGGAAGTGGAAAATGTTCTAGAAGTAAATAAATATGCCAGTACCTATTTGAATAGAATATTTTAAATACTAGCAATATAAACATACAGTATGAGTAGGTATCAAAATTATACAATTTATCTTATAAATAACATTAAAATTAATTTCCATAAATCTAAACATGATTGCTTGAAAATAGAAACACCTAACATTTCCACCTCCTTTTCGTAAGATTGCGGTGTTTATATATCAAATCAAATCAAAATCGCTTTATTTGCAAATGAGGTCTCTACCTCGGTGGCAAATGGTACGCTAAAATACATTATTGCCAAGCACTAAATTTTAAATTAACAAGAGAAGAAGAACATTTTCCTAGAATACAATTTACGCTAACAATAATTTCTATTAAACACACAGCTCATCCTCAATGAATTTTTATTCTTTACTAAAAATTCTCCTGTACTTACAAACATAGTCAACTCATATACAGTATGTGGAATTACTTCAAATAATACTATACAACTGGTATAAGATTAAAATTTACATTGCATTTATTTACTTATTTATTTTTTTACCCATTTTGGAACCTGAGCATCATAACGACCTGCTGCGTCTTAACCAGAGCCCCTTTTGCCACCACTTTTCAGAGTTCCTGAAGGGCCTTCACAGCTACCGTAGCGGTCCCAGGGCCCTCGAAGTCCCCACTGTACTTCACCCCTACAGGCAGTCCCCTCCTTCGGTTGTCCAAACTCCATAGACCAGGGGATGGAATTAATTTATTCACACATGTTTTATTTACAATAACCTGCACTGGTCGAATGCCCTCTAATATTTCATTTATTTTCTCTGTTGCTGTTTATTCTCCTCTTGAATACCTGTACAGATTTTGGAAAAGGATCAAACACTACCCCTGGTAAACTGTTCCACTCCTTCACGCCCTTCCCAATGAATGAAAATTTACCCCAATCGCTTCTGCTAAAATTCCTTCTAATTTTATAGTTGTGGTCAGTTCTGCCGATATAATTATTTTCTAACTGAAGCCTCTCACTGATTTCTCCCCATGCTTCTTCTCCTGTATAGGCTCTATATAAGTTTAGTTTTCTCCCTTCTCTTACCTAAAGTTTCCCACCCAAGTTCCTCTAACATTTCTGATACACTACTCTTTCTCCTGAAATACCCTGTTACAAATCTTCCTGCTTTCCTCTGCACACTATCTATTTCTTTTAGTGAGGATCCCAAACACTGTTTGCATATTCCAATAATGGACGAACCATACTTAAGTAACTTTTTTCCTTTAATTCTTTGTTGCATCCTTGAAGTAGCCTCATTAGGACATGTAATGATCTGTATGCTTTCCCAACAATGTCATCCACATGACCCTTCCAGTGCAAATTACTTTCAAATCTCACACCTAAGTATTTGCACTTGCCATCTTTTGGGATAACTACCTCATCCAAAGTATATTCAAATTCAGTTTTAAAGCTCCTAACAGTTGATTTGCCTCCATTAACCTTCATATTATTTTCTTCAACCCATTGTTGGATACTCTCAAGGTCCCTTTGTAATTATGAACAATCCTCAATGTTATTTACTTCCCTATAAACAATTATGTCATCTGCATACAATCTTATTTTTGATGTTATATTGTTCCCTAAATCATTTACGTATATTAAGAAAAGTAACGGACCGATTATACTACCCTGTGCAATTCCCTTCCAAACTTTCTCTTCCTGTGACATATTATTTCCTACTTTGACTTCCTGAACCCTTGAATTTAGAAATGTTCTTATCCAACGTATAACCCTTACGTCCAATCCTATTCCCTCCAATTTCTTTAATAATATTCCATGTTCCACTCTATCAAATAGATTCGATTTTATGGATTTTATTTAATTTATTATTCATGTCTTTCATTTCATTTCATTTCATTTCATTTCATTTCAGTTCCTTGTAATTTCCTTTAAAGAATCAACGTTATAAATTGTATATTTCATTTATATAACTAAGAAATATTGTCTGTGATTAAATTCATCACTCTCCTAAATCAGTTTGGAAAATGATTACATTTCAACCGACTGAAATCTCGGCAAGGGAATACTGGGAATAATGGATTCTCTACAAACCTATCATGCTTACAGATATTTGAGTGGTATTCAAACAGTGTATGGGCCGATATAGCTGTGTTAAATGGCATTTATGGCCACATTCGGTTACACTAAAATTTGGTAGGCCTTCATCTTCATATACAATATGGAATGACCATCGTACCAAAACATGAAAACTGGATTGAATATCCTTGGACGAGCCGGGAATTGATGACTCGGGATGCGAAGTAGAGACACCGCCTCTACTTTACGGGACGGACACGCTCCAATTTCAAATACTGAAAGCGATACTCCACCTGTTGCTATTATTTATAGGTGCAGTACTTTTTTATTTGTCTCTTGGTACAGGGCACAGCAAGAGTAGTGTCCACTGAAGTCTCAGCTTAGGGCTGTGGCGGTATGGAAACTGCGGAGTTAAGAGTGGAGCTGGTGCTGAGTAATAAAATTCCGAGCATGACCTGTGCGTGTGGATTTCATGAAAGAGGCCACTCATAGTCCTGCAATAGCACATTATGGCCCAGTAAGATAAGCTATGGTAAACTGCCTCACTTCTCATCACACCTTTACGCTTCAGTGTGGATCTTCTCCGATTTCCCTATAAGTGTATAAATTTGGGGCGGGGTGCTATTTGAGGATCCAAACAGCCTCCGAGCTCAAGACATAACTGACAGACAAACATACAAAATGCTATTCTGAACTTTCAAGCCTGACCGTCTGTTGTCTCGTGTGAACTGAGAAGCTGTGAAATAATCAAAATTATTGCCAGGTAATGAGTTCGTTCGGAAGGTGTGAGAGGAAGAGATGTAAACTTTATAAAATATATGCACATCAGATCAATGAGATTAAGGCTCGGTGTGGTATGCGATGCTAATACGGTAAATTTAAACTAACCATTGGGGATTAAGATTTAACTAATTCCCCTGATAACTTTGTGCGTAGACTTAAGCGGATAGTTGTGGAAGCTAATACCTGCTGAGGCTTTAACACATATGGTTTCTAATGAGTAGGTACAAACTACTGTCAAGCATAAAATACTTACGGAGAGGGAAGTTAATTAACTAAGTAGTAAAAACCGTTTGCTAATTTGCTTCAACCTACGTACTTATCGTTGTAATGATCAACACAGCTAAAAGTAAAATCCTTTCAAAAGAACACTTGAGGAATGGGGATACTTAGTCTACAAAATGATCATTCAGGAATAGATAGATAGATCGATAGAGTGATTGATTATTGTCCGCGAGGCCTGATACCATGTTCGTCGGTGATTGATTGATTGATTGATTGATTGATTGATTGATTGATTGATTGATTGATTGATTGATTGATTGATTGATTGATTGATTGATTGATTGATTGATTGATTGATTGATTGATTGATTGATTGATTGATTGATTGATTGATTGATTGATTGATTGATTGATTGATTGATTGATTGATTGATTGATTGATTGATTGATTGATTGATTGATTGATTGATTGATTGATTGATTGATTGATTGATTAACATTTATGTTAAGTCTTCTCCATGTTTGGTCTGAAAAGCTTCATCTTTAACACATTTAAGTTGTAATTCCTGCGCTGACACCGACTATCATAAATATAGCATATTCTCCAGAATACCTTACAATAATTCGTGGATTGAACCAAATATTTATCCAGATATTATTATCTTGCTCTTTTTATTTGTGCATGAATGTTGTGGCTCAAAGTCACGGGTTAACGAACATACACATACACGGCACATACGACCCAAGATGTGTATTCACATTGTGAGGTGAGATAACCAGAAATGCATAAAGGAATACAAGGTATGATAGATATGTACTACTAATTCATTGTGTATTTATACTGTATACACATGAATACTCACGATGCTATTTGGCTTTGAACTAAAGGGCAAAGTAGGTCAGGCGATAGAGCACTGGCATTCTAAGCCCAAAGTGCCGTATTTCATCCTTGCTCACAATCAGCCCGGTGATATTTGAAGGTGTTCAAATGCATCAGCCTCGAGTCGGCAGCTTTACCGGCACGTAAACCAACTCCGGCGTCTCCGAAAACAATCAAAGACGTCATTGCTTTGTAAATTCAGTAACGATATTAATAGCTTCTGATACTGGTTGTTTTCCTAGTTCGCCAGCCACGGGCAACGGCTGAGTGGCCCCGGGAGTCAGGATACAAGTTCTTATAGAATGGGAGTTGGCATCTTCAACTTATTGTGAGTTGTGGCCCTCCGGGTGCTCAGGAAACTTGACTAATGTATACAAACCACAGGACGTCCATAAACCGTCAGAGGAGAAATTCTCACTGGGTCTATGTACAAGTAAGGTAGCATCATGCTTTAGAGAATTTTCCGAGCTCAGAATATTTTAAGTGAGGCTCGGACCTATGTGAGCAACGCGGTCGCACTTCCATTTGGCAAGCGAGGGCCACTTTTGAAACAGTTTGCAGAACGAAATGAAATTCGATACGGAACTCGCTACGTCAACGGGGCTCGTGGAAGAAAGTAGAACCGAGTCAGCAATGAGGATGCGTCTGGATGTATTAGTAGTTAATGATATTCGGGTAAGGGGAGACGATAAGGAAGAGATTGGAGGTTATAGAGTGCTTTTGTTATCATTAGTCCATAGACTGCTTTGATGTAGCCATCCATGGCACCCTATTCTGTGCTAGCCTTTTCACTTCTATGTAACTACTGCATCCTACGTCTACTCTAATCAATTTGTCATATTCATACCCTAGTCTACCCCTACAGTCTACTCTTCCTTCAAAAATCAGCTGAACAAGTCCTAGATGCCACAAGATATGTCCTATTATACTAAATTTCTGGTCAAATTTCGCCGAATCGTTTACCACTTATCAATTCGATTCAGTATGTCTCCATTCGTGATGCTATCTACATCTATGGAAAGGGAGAAAGCGCGCTAGCGTGTGAAAGATATGCTCAAAAAAGAATGGGAGCGTGTTATTGAATGTTCCTTGCATTTAACATTTTATCAGATAATTTTATTTATTATTAAAAAATAATTCATCTCCCATTACCATGTGCATACCAGCAATGAATGCTATAAGTTCAATTGATTCTGAGAAAATTGTGCCTACGAGGAACATATCCAGTAGCATTCACACATTCTTTATTTTAAGCGAATCTGGACAGTGTAAATACTGATAACCACGTAAATAGCGTCTATAATACATAACATAATCACTCTTGGTCCATTATTTATTTATTTATTTATTTATTTATTTATTTATTTATTTATTTATTTATTTATTTATTTACCATTTGTTTTACGTCGCACCGGCACAGATAGGTCTTACGGCGACGATGGGATAGGAAAGGGCTAGGAGTTGTGGTATTTATTAATGTACAGCCCTAGAACTTGCCTGGTGTGGAAATGGGAAAACACGGAAAGCCATCTTCAGACCTGCCGACAGAGGGGTTCGAACCCACCGTCTCCCGAATGCAAGCTTACAGGTGCTCGAACCCAACCGCATGTCCAACTCGCTCGGTGATGGAGACGCAAATATGTAAGCAGGGCCCCTGTCTTCATCTTCCGTCCTTAAACTGTACCATAAGTTTCGGTAAATAAATATATTAATAAAAATAATAATACATTTAAGACTGAAAGGCTTGATTAAAACATAAAATATTCTGAGCTCAGTAAAATATTTCTATGAAGTAGGATGCTACCCTGCTTACTCATAATCCCCGTGAAAATTTCTCCTCTAATGGTTTAGGGGTCACCGATTGATTATTTAGTCCTAGCCGCGTGAGCACAAAGAAGTCCACGACTCAGAATATGCCCGAGATCCCACTTCTATTCCATAACACCTGGTATCCCGACTCTGAGGACCACTCACTAAGCCAATCAGCCGTTGCCCACGGTTCACAAACCAGTAAACCACAGCACGAGTTTAATGATTTAATAAGAGGTGTGGCACCAAACGAGGCCACAGAGCCAATTGCAAACAGAGGACTGTGGAAATTGAATCAGTGGTAGTCTATGAGAATTTCCTTAGAATGGCGGCGTGTCAGATTATGGTTAATCTCACTGGAGCTGTAACACTCTGAGTGGCAATCAATTAATTAACCTTCGCAGACGTTCTCGCTCCCGTCTGTCATCACGCAGTGTCAGCAAGAGCTGACTGGCTATTCTCGATAGTTAATCACTTGGCCGGTCTGGAAGAAAGGAAGAAAGAAAAACTGCTGGTCACCCCATCAATGAGTTCGTAATGAACCTTGGAAATTAAGATCAATTACCTAGTGGTTAGTATCATATTGTCCCGCGTAACATTAAATAAATAGGTGGGGTGAGGTGATACCTTACTGACACTGTAACTGGCTTCTCATCAAGGCGAGCGCCGTTCGATTTCCGCCCACGAAAGTCAAATATCTGGAATAAAATGTCACTTCGCTGTAGTTGACATTCCACATGCAAGTGGAGTTCCATAGCAAAGATCATGACATCAAGCATAAGAAAAACTACAAGCTACAATTAATTGATATACCGGGAGAGTTGGCTGTGCGGTTAGGGGCGCGCAGCTGTGAGCTCGCATCAGGGAGATAATGGGTTCGAACCCCACTGTCGGCAGCCCTGAAGATGGTATTCCGTGGTTTCCCATTTTCGTACCAGGCAAATGTTGGTGCTGTACCTTAATTAAGGCAACAGCCGCTTATTCCCACTCCTAACCCTTTCCTATCATATCATCGCCATAAGACCTGTCTGTGTCTGTGCGACGTAAAGCAACTTGTTAAAAAAATTGATATCACCACTGATGAAGTGCCGATGTCGTTATCTCGTAACTGCTTTCAATGCCCGGCTTCTGTGATAATATTGATCCAAATTTGAGGGTTGTAACGGGCTTCATTCAGCCTGAAGTAACAACTACATACATTTATCGACAACGAACCCGTGTTTGAATGCCAAAAAGTACTCATGAGGGATCTATTTCGTTAACGACGTGTCACTACGTTATTTACAAGACGTTAGACTGACCTAGACGTCTTGGCAGTCCTAATTTTAAGTTGTCATAGATGTCTAAATAAAATGGGTCGGTTGTATAATGTTCCATGGCTGTGCATTCTCACTTCATTGCTTTATGGTGTGTTTAGTAAAAAGATACCTTGAGAGGTATTAACTTAGCGCCACCCTTACTCTGTTTCAACCTCAAAGAAGTTTTTTGAACGTTGTTTACTGAAAACCGTAAATAAGGTGCGCGAGACTGAGGAGTGGGGTAGTCCGATGGCTTACTTATTGTTATTTTTACTGGAGAAGAACACAAGCCTACGTTAAAAGACCTTACCGTCATGTAGGTATGCTCTGTTTTATAACAGCCTTCCTGCTGAAATTAAACAACTAGCCCTCCCTGAGTTTCGGCGCAAAGTGAAGACTGTGAAATGGTGAAACTTACAGAGCGAAATACATTAGCTTATGTTTCATGTTGTATGGCAAGAGAAGAAATACGATGTAAAAAGTACGTACTTCTACACCTCATGACAGTATAAGTGTTCCCGAACTTCCGTGGCTCACAGAGGAATAGGTAGCGCCTGGTTTGAATGGCTGGACAGGGGATCACTTAGAGCAAACGTTTACTTCAACAAAATTGGAAATTTTATTTCTTTCCTTTCTTAAAATTCAGAGAGAGTAATTTAATTTACTAAGAAACAGTTGAAATATTACCTGAAGATATTCACATTAACAACGAGCTCGTCAGCTCCAACAATGCATTGGACTTAGAAGTCCTTAATCAGGTAGAAGATTAACTGGGAGAAACTCGCAGTCGTTGACCTACATAAGAAAGATCATAATTGCCCCTGACAGGTACAATATTATAGAGTCTGAGCCACAATATACATAGATGCTAGCCTCAATCAAGCAATCAGTTGCTATTTACAATTTCAATTACACTGGTAGCCCCTAGGGTGAACCTCCCCCCCCCACCCCCTTTCATAGTGTTCATACATAGGTTGCCCCATGGTGGGCTTATCCATGACAAAGTTTCACAATCAGTTTAAATACTGATCATCAAGGAAACCTAAACGTAGACACGGTTACCCGAAGAACCATAAGAAATATACAGGGGCATAATTACCCATACTACAAGGCCTTCAGAAGTAAAAGAAAAGTTTACAAAAAACAGGCCATTAACTAAAGGCAAGGGGGCGAAACACCAGCACTCCTTAATGAACATTCCGGAAAAGACAAGAACCTAAGTGGGTTTACTGCCCAGTGATACAGAGGTTAATCCCATAGTAAAAAGGGTGACTAAAGGGGGAAAATTTAAAGGCCGAGACAAGATTTCCAAAATTTAGAGGTTAATAATAATGGCGTGTGGCATCCGAAGAAGCCGAGTGCAGGTCTTTCGAGTTGACGCCGCATAGGCGACCTGCGCGTCTATGAGAATGGGGTCCTACCTGTGATGAATTCTAATGTTGAAGACGGCACACGCACCCTGCCCCCGAGCCAATGGAATTAACCAATGAAGGTTAAAATCCCCGACACGGCCGGGAATCGAACCCGGGACCCTCGGAACCAAAGGCCAGCACGCTAACCATTTAGCCATGGAGCCGGACATTTAGATGTTGAAAACGTTAGTCACCTAGCTCAAGAGTAGAAGGGGAGAGTTCCGAAGATCACCAATCGTGCTCCCTTACAGTCCGAAGACTGCGCAGAAGGTCCTAAATTTCAGCCCAAAAAAGAAAAGATTGTTGTTGCTGTTTAAGTCATCAGTCCATAGACTGGTTTGATGCAGCTTTCCATGCCACCCTATCCTGTGCTATCCTTATGATTACTACGTAATTGCTGCATCCTACATTTGCTCTAATATGCTTGCCATATTCATACCTTGGATTACCCCTACCGTTCTTACCGCCTACACGTCCTTCAGAAACCAACTGCACAAGTCCTGGGTGTCTCAGTATGTGCCCTATCATTATGTCTCTTCTTCTCGTCAAATTTAGCCAAATTGATCTCCTCTCACAAATTCGATTCAGTATCTCTCCTCATTCGTGATTCGATCTATCCATCTCACTCAGCATTTTTCTGTAACACAACATTTCGAAAGCTTATATTCTCTTTCTTTCTGAGCGAGTTATCGTCCATGATTCACTTACGTACAATGCCACGTTCCTGAAGAAATTGTTCAAAAACGTCTTTCTAATTCCTATATCAATGTTCGAACTGAGCAAATTTCTTTTCTTAAGAAAGGCCTTCTTTGCTCGTGCTAGTCTGTATTGTGTGTCCTCGTTACTTCTGCCATCGTTATTTATTTTACTACCCAAGTAACAATATTCATCTACTTCCTTTAAGACTTCATTTCCTAATTTAATATTTCCTGCATCATCTGACTTCGTTTGACTGCTGTAACGGTTCAAATCCCGTTACAAGATGATACCTGTATTTTTATTTTTATTATTATGTCATCTGTGATATTATTATTATTATTATTATTATTATTATTATTATTATTATTATTATGCCCGTATTATTATTTTATCTGTGAGGTTACTATTATTATATTATCATTCTTATTCAGTTCGATTATGCAATGCTTGTCGCTTGCATAATTGTAGTTAACTACATGCATATATATGTGTGTGTAGATTAACATTAAAGACATGTACAGTGAGAATTGTTATATATCAGATGTTGGATATGGCATTGCTATATTGTGCAATGCTGCTGACATTTCTGTCGAGTCATCGCCACGTCATGGCTACGTCATCGTGCTCATTTGGCAATGCGCTCAGGTACTCAAGCCGCCCCAGGGGATTTCACCATTACATGTAATACTTGTCGCGTAGTGGGAGTAGGTCATTGTTATTTCTGGAGGTTACGTAGGTGTGCCATGCTGTGCCTATATAAGGTGGCTGCATATTGTAGCGTCAGTCATTAGTTAAACGGAAGCAGTACAGTGAAGAAGCCAAAATGGATAAGGGAACAGTCATTATTCAATTGGAAGGAGAGGAGACAGTTGGTCGGAATGTGAACGAGATGCAGAGGCCTCGGTCGGTCATTAACTCAACGGGAGTCTACGGGAAGGAGAAGAATCAGTGAGCCTTTAGTCTTTGGTCATTGAGAGAGTGAAGCCAAAGTTGGTCGGTCACCTAGTTGAAGATACGGACGCAAAGGCTTACCATGGAGTCACAGAGGGACACACTTGCATAGAAGTGATACCATACAGACTTACAAAGAGGTCATATGATATGGAGAAGAAGCAGTCACATGGATATATCACCAAATTAGAAGTGACACATCTACAGTAAACACCAGATTTAAGGAATACGTCGTAATTACACTCAAAGTGTTGAAGGTACAGTCAAGTGAAACAGTGAGAGATATATTTTGTATAAATTGTTAAATGTCCGGTCAAGAAGAATTCGAATTCATGCCTAGTTTCTTTCAGTTGCAATGTCATAATTTCATATTCTCATCTGTTTTATCGCAACAAGACTCACTATTTTTTATATATTATTTAAAGAATATATTTTGTTCTATCAAATGAATTCATAGTATTATTTCAATGACAGAATTAGATAACCTCAAATTTAATGGGGAAACCGAACGCCAATCTCCTTTTCCCAGAACTTATATGGTATGCTTCAAATAACGTATGTGCAAGTAAGCAGGTAAGAAGTAAGTGTGAGTCCAGGGTTCGACGATTGTGTATTTTATTTAATGGATGTTAATTTTCATAATTTCCATTTTAAATGCAGAATTTCATGTTTTTCAAGTTAAATACAGTTTTATATGTTTGTAAATTCAGTAAACGAGTTAGGAATTTCTCACTGCACTCCGTTACTTTAGTTTTGGACTTATTTATTTTCATCTTGTACTCCCTACCCAAGATTACATATTAGATTTTAAGAGACCTGCTGAAGTCTTCCCCTCGAAACACACGCCGGAACAATCGTATGTTTAGGTAAATTCTGCAATTACCTTTTAGCACTGGATCTTCTTCAAACCGGCCACGCCCTGCCTCCGGGCCCTCTCTAATCTCTGCCAAGTCTCAATAACCGGAGGAAATCAGACAAGTCGGCCCTAAAGTTCCCTCCTTAAATAGCTCCGAAGGGGAAAGTTCAAGATTAAATTAAAATCCAGAGCACTGATAGGCTAAATTTCCATACACTGACCCGGGTTTGACTGGCTAGAGAACATAGTTACAGGCATGTGATAGGCAGATTATATTAGAGGAGGAACCAAGTGAAGTGTTGACTACTTCGTCACATAAAAAGGACAATAACCAGGTAAAAGGTTTATAAACTACAACAACTGAAATACCTTCTTAAGTTGATTTGGGCTTAGCCCACTAGAGATCGCTAGAAAATAGATGGCAGAGCCATCTAACCATCGGAAAAAAGTTTTAGAAAGTCTCAAAAGTTCTTGGTCACTGCCATAGATGGCCATGGAGAAGGCGCGCATTTTAAATAGCCGGGTAATGTGTACCCCTGGTACAATAAGGGAAGATAGAAGGCAAGCGAGGAGCTGGTAGACCACCGATGTCATGGTTCATGGCTCCAAAACATCAAAGTTGGACTTGCATTAACAACACCAAACAACTCTTCAAGTTAGCTAAAGAAAAGGAGGCTTTCACAGGGTGATCACCAACGTCTGGTGGGACCGGTTATGGCAATTGAGGAAGAAGAAAAAGAAGAAGAAGATTGGAGAAGCGTGGCTTAAAGTCTCCAACTTCCTGAAAATTGTGGTAACGCCGAGAACGGCAGTTAAGCATCGGTCAGCGACTATTTGCTTTTGTCACTGTAGTTTAACGCAACCAGTACACGCCAGGCATTAAATTGAGTTATTGTTGCTACTGCTGTTTATGTCACTGCTTTATTCCATAGACGTGGCGGCCTGGAATGGTAAAACATGCGGGCGATGCCGGCGTAAATTACACTAAGGTAATGCTAAGGTTTTAATTTTGAATTTCGTGTGGCTATTTCTAGCCGAGTGCTGTCCTTACAAGGCAGACACTCCGATGAGGGTGGGCGGCATCTGCCATGTGGAGGTAACTGCGTATTATTGTATTGCGTATTGTGATGGAGGATAGTGCTATGAGTGGTGTGTGAGTTGCAGAGATGTTGGGGACAGCACAAACAACCAGTCCCCGGGCCATTGGAATTAACCAATCCTTATCCTGCCACTTTTCCCACACCCGTGGGGTCGCGGGTGCGAACTGCGTCGCACATGTGGATTTGGCCCTGTTTTACGGCCGGATGCCCTTCCTGACGCCAACCCTCTATGGAGGGATGTAAGCACTATTGCGAGTTTCTGTGGTGGTTGGTAGTGTAGTATGCTGTCTGAATATGATGAGGAGAGTCCCCGAGCCAGAAGAATTAATCAGAAGCGATTAAAATCCCCGACCCGGCCGGGAATCGAACCCGGGACCCTTTGAACCGAAGGCCAGTACGCTGACCATTCAGCCAACGAGTCGGACAATGCTATGGTAATACTTAGATATGCTAGGGCATTTGCCTAAAGTGGAAATCTATAAGAATCATTCGTCGGATGGCCAGCAGTTGATCTCAACCCACACTTTCATCAGTTTGTCCACGGGGATGATAACTCAGGATTGAAGTTTAGACACGAACAAAGTCCTAACTGGTAAAGCGAATGGTAACACCAGTACCACAATATTACAATGGGCTAATCGTTGTGGGTCGCGTGACTGTGAGTTTGTATTCAGAAAATAGTAGGAAACAGCCTTGAAGAAGATTTTCTATAATTTCCCGATGATCCTTATGGAGTGAGTACTTGTACAAACGCCTATGAGATACAGTATATCGCCTATCTCTCCTCTTCTCCCTCAACAGTCTGTTAAGATTTATGAATACAAGAACATATCCACAACATCCCCTCCTCACATATCAAAACATCATACTGTGAAATTCAACTCATCGAGCATGTGATACATTCGACCTTCTTCGATGTTTGAATTCCAAAGGACAAATTACAATCTTCTTCCAAGAGGAATGCCGGCCCCGTGATGTAGGAGTAGCTTGCCTGCCTCTTACCTGGAGGCCCCGGGTTCGATTCCCGGCCAGGTCAGGGATTTTTACCTGCACCTGAGGGCTGGCTCGAGGTTCACTAGAATTGAGGAGCTATCTGACGGTGAGATAGCGGCCCCGGTCTAGAAAGCCAAGAATAACGGCCGAGAGGATTCGTCGTGCTGACCACACGACACCTCGTAATATGCAGGCCTTCGGGCTGAGCAGCGGTTGCTTGGTAGGCCAAGGCCCTTCAAGGGCTGTAGTGCCATGTGGTTTGGTTTGGTTTGGTTTGGTTTGGTTTGGTTTGGTTTGGTTTGGTTTGGTTTGGTTTGGTTCCAAGAGGAATTCAATATAACTGAGTGCGGTTAGGTTCGCGTAGCTGTGAGCGTGCATTCGGGAGATGGTGGGTTTGATCCCACCGTCGGCAGCCCTGAAGATGGTTTTCCGTGGTTTCTCATTTTTCATGTCAGTCCAGTACCTTAATTAAGGCCACGGTCACATCCTTCTCAGTCCTACTAGCTCTGTCCTATCCCATCGTTACCAGAGGACCTCCCTGAGACGGTGTGACAAAAAAAGCAAATATATTATTATTATTATTATTATTATTATTATTATTATTATTATTATTATTATTATTATTATTATATGTTGAGTAGTCAGACCGAAGTTTGGTCAGATCCTCAACAGCTCCGACATCAGTTACCATATATGGCCTGGGCGTCACCGAAGAGGCGTTCCAGGGAAATGAGAAGTGTAGTTTTCTGTTGCTTTTCTCAACGAGCCAGAAGTTGTTACTACATTTCATCCTGCCGAGCTCAATGAAATGTACGCACAAACCGACCCTATGGGCGACATTTTTACATCATTCACAACAGGATCCGGCTGCATAAGAAATAGCATCGTTCATACCTCAGTCACTATCATATCGTCAAAGCCAAGGGCAAGACTGAGGCAGAAAATTGAAAGGAAAAAAATTTGTTCTTACTCATACCAGAAGATATAGTGCAATGTAAAC